>NC_057807.1:100096335-100157990 GCF_018294505.1 Triticum aestivum | reverse complement strand
GCTCCTCCCCCTCGCGCTCCCCCGCCATGGCCGACGCCACCATCGCCGTGCCTTCGTCGTAGCCGTGCTCCCCGCCGCCCGTGCGTCCTCTCGTCGTGTCCAGGAGCTCCGCCGCTGTCCACTTCATCGAGCAGCCGAGCCCCGAGCGCTCGCAACGCCCGAGTCCACCGCAACGACCTCGCCCGAACCGCCGTCGCCGGAGATCCCCTTCAACGCCGTCGTCGCTCCGGTCCATCTCCGGCCACACCAAGGGCTTCGTCGCACTCACTGTGAGCTTAGCCATCTTCCCCTCCCTTCCGTTCTTGCTCCCGAGCTGTGTAGCGACCTCCCGGAGCTCAACCGCACCCACCGCCGTGGAGCTCGTCGCCGACGTGCTCCCGGTCACCCTCCGGCCACAAACTGGTGTCCATCATGCTCACCGTGTCACTTAGCACCTAGCTAGCCACTCCCCGAGCCTCACCGACCCCTCTAGCGTCAAGTTCGTCTTCGGCCGAACCCCGGTGGCCGCCAAAGTCGTCGCCGGCGCCAACTCCGGCCACCCCAACCCCAACGAACTCCACCAAGAGCTGCGGCTCGACCTCAGCTCCTCTCTGGTGGCCTCCGCGGCTCGTTTGGTTGCCGGAACGGCAAAAATCACTTCCGCCGCCGCGTCGGGCTCGCCGACGGCTAAACGCCGGTGCAGCCGACCCGGGTTTGACCACGGGTGGGCCCTGGTTGACTCCCCTGAGTCGATGACAGGTGGGGCCCAGCCCTGTTAATTAAACAGGTTTAGTTTTAACTAAACTTTAATTAATCTAATCACACTGACACGCGGGACCCACTGTCAGGTTTGACCCGGACGTGTTCCGTTGACCTGCTGACATCACACTGACGTTAGGCTGACGCAATAACTGATTTTTTGGAATTAATCTAATATAGGAAATTCCAGAATATAGTTTAAACTTCAAAAAATCATAACTTTTATTCTGTAACTCCAAATCAGACAAATTATATATGAAAAATGATCAGAAAAATCCTATCTATCCATCTGTACTATTTTCATGCATGATTAAACAAGTTAACCTGATGTTTAATGCAGAACAAGGAAAAGCACTTTAAAAGGCCATGTTTGAGTTTGAAATTTGAATCTTTGATTCAAATTGGTTCAAACCCTTCTGGTCTTAGTTGCATTAGCCCAACACACTCATATTGCTATGTTTCATGCATGCATCATATTGTTGCACATTGTTTGGTGATGGTTGTGTATCGGTGTTCTTTGCGGCAGGATCTGCCTCCGAGGAGTATCGTGATTACCCTAACGAAGAACCGTATCAGTGCATCGAACCATCAGGCAAGCAACCAATCATTTGATCATATCGATACAATCCCATGTTCTCGCTCCTGCTCTCTTTTACTGCATTAAGACAACGCGTTTCAAACTGCTGTGTGCTACGGTAGATGAACCCACTTCCTCTGCATGACCTGTCATTGCCACAGTAACTAGATGAAACCCACTAGCATGTGTAGGAGTTGATTGAGCCATATGTATGTGTTGTTCCTACCTTGCTATGCCTGCTATGCTTAGAGTCGTGTCAGGTCTGGTTCATCTGGGTGATGGCTAGAGTGAAATGATTATGTCGGTAATAAGAGTGGTGTGGTGAACACGTTTTGGTAAAGGTATCGATGAGAGGCCATGTAGGAGTACATGGTGGGTTGTTTCATTGAAGCCGACCTTAAGCACTAAGATCTGTATGTGTGATTTAAGATACAGCTACTACCATGCATTGGGCTTTGAAATATGACCCCGCTCGACTTCTTATTCACCCTAGCTCTCTGTCCAGGAGTTGCAAGTAGTTTCTGGTGTTTGTAGCCTACTGGAGGCCGTGGACAGCGCTGACCATAGGGGTGGGCTGTGATGCGGTAGGTACGTGGCACGGTGTACCGAATACCCGTTAGGTATCTCGGGAACCCTGTTCACATCGTTCGGGGCCGTATGGGAAACCTCGGCCGGACTCCCTGCGGATGGAACCTGGATAGGCGATAAACCTGGACTAGAGACTTAGGTGTTTAGGTAGGTCGTGGTCTACACCCACGTCAGCTTTCGCTTGAAGTCTGCCGAGCACATGTCGTGTGCAGACGCTAAGTGGTGGAAACATGTATGAAGAAGTACACCCCTGCAGGGTTATCATGATCTATTCGAATAGCCGCGTCCGCGGTAAAGGACTACTTGGTTGCCTATACAGTTCATAGACAAGTAAATGGAAACTACTAAAAGCCTCAAGATAAGTGTGAGTGCCGAGGATGGCTCTTCCGTAGGAAGACGGAGGTGGATCCTCGGTAGTGTATTGAATTGGTGAGTAGTGGACTCGTGTACGCAAAACCGTTTCAAATTGGAGTCTCGTAGGTTAGCCTAGCCAAGAGTCAAAGCTGGCTTGCTGCAATAACTCCACCAACCCTTCTTGATAATATGCATGTATGTAGGATCTGATGTAAGTCTTGCTGAGTACCTTTGTACTCATGTTGCTATAATTTACATTTTTTACAGAAGACGCTGCAACCCCTTCTGATGGGTTCTACGTAGACGTTGACATCAATGAGTAGGCTAAGGCCCAGGTGGTGATCCTGAGCTTGTGAAGGACCACGTAGTATAGCTAGGCTTCCCAAGCCTCTTTTATTTTTCTAGTTGTCTGTACTCAGACAAGTTACTTCCGCTGCTGGTTTGTATGACTGTATGACTTGAATGCTGGGTCGTGTGACCCGTACCTTTGTGTTTGTTATGTATGGCTCTCTGAGCCTTAAATAAAGTACTTGTGTCGTAGAGTCATGTTGTGATGCCTTGTTGTATTTGCACATATCAAGCATATTGTGTGTATGATTGAAATGCTTGGTATGTGTGGGATCTGACTATCTAGTTGTTTATCTTTAGTAGCCTCTCTTACCGGGAAATGTCTCCTAGTGTTACCGCTGAGCCATGGTAGCTTGCTACTGCTCTGGAACACTTAGGCTGGCCGGCATGTGTCCTTCTTCGTTCCGGTGTCTGTCCCTTCGGGGAAATGTCACGCATTGAGTACCGGAGTCCTGTTAGCCCGCTACAGCCCGGTTTACCGGAGTCCTGCTAGCCCAGTGCTACAGCCCGGACCCACTTGCTGATGACCGACACGTTCGAAGCTGGGTCATGGATGCCTGTCCCTGTAAGTCTGTGCCACTTTGGGTTTACGACTAGTCATGTCAGCCCGGGCTCCTTATCATATGGATGCTAGCGACACTATCATATACGTGAGCCAAAAGGCGCAAACGGTCCCGGGCAAAGGTAAGGCGACACCCGTGGGGATACCGTGCGTGAGGCCGCAAAGTGATATGAGGTGTTACCAGCTAGATCGATGTGACATCGAGTCGAGGTCCTGACACTATGGTTCTCTCCTTTGAATCTAGGTTCTAGGGCAATGAGTGTTGTGTTCATCAATTTTTTGGCTAAATCGTGGCATGTTTAGGGTATGGAATGACTGCTAGATAGGAGATTCGAAGTTTTATTGGAGAAAATTTAATTTTGCACTTTCGGTACTATCGGATCTAGCGGTAGTAGTGTGTCTATTATTGAGGCGCTACTGCCGCTCTATCCAGAGCGGTACTACAACCGCTAGGTCACGGTACTACCGCTTGAACTGCCACCTTCAACTTTCTTCCAACATTGCTTTTTGTTTCACTTTTGATTCCTTTGGCTTATGAAATGCTTTTACAACTGCTTTCCCTTGTGCTCTTTTGCTTTGGTCAGGTGGTAGTGGCTATTGTCTGCATCATTCGCGCCGCAAGAATCCAGAGCGCCAAACCTCCAAGTATGGTCGTACTAGGGATGCAACAGAGGGTTCCGGTGCTCAGGGCAGACAGAGGCAGAGCACAAATTCAGTTGTCATCAAGACAAAAGAGAAGGCCAAGTCAATATCTGAGATGACCAGCAAGGAGTTCTGGGAGTACCATTAGTGCAACCCCTACCGTCATCTTTAGGACCCTTCTCTTATCAACTATCCCTTCTAGACCAGGAAGCAAGCCTCCATATTTCTTGAGGTGCTCAAGGACAAGAAGAATCTTTTTGTGCAGACCAAGTCTGTTGATCTTCATCACATGGATTAGGATCCGGCATATTTTGGAGAGGCTCTTGCACTCTGTGCTCAGTTTGGTATTGTTAAGATCGTCACCTTCAACAAGGATTTTGACCCAGAGCTTGTGGCCCAGTTCTATGCCATGACACACTTTGGTACAGATGACGATAGGACTCTCACCTGGATGACTCATGGGAGACAACTGTATGCTACCTAGAAGACCTTCATGAATCGTCTTGGCTATGGTGATGAGGGGCTTGAGAACTCTCTTGGTCTTCGCCCTCACAAGGAGTCTACTGCCACCCACAAGTCCAAGTTGATTCGATACCAGAGGAAGAGGAAGACTACTAGGGGAGAAGTCACCGAGTTGATTCCATTTCTGGATATCATGCATCGTATCTTCGGGAACACTTTTCCCCTGCATTGGGAACATGGATATGTTACATTCTTATCTTGTGGATATGCTTCTCATGTGCATGAAGGAGAAGAACAAGACATGTGTTCTAGATGTCTCACATGTCATGTTGTCTAAGCTTCATTCTGCTGTGTTTGACTGAAAGGTGCCCATCTACGGGCCCTTTCTCTTCAAGCTTATTGAGGACACTTGGGCCTCTCAGTTCCCAGGGGGGCGTCTTGTGACTAGAGATCTTGTATCGCATGAGGTAATTAAGCTGAGGTAGAAGGAGCACTAGGGTGCCGCTCCGGAAGTCCCTAAGATTGAGGTTCCTCCCACTGACTCTGATATGCTAAGCCAGACTATATGCTACCTACTCAGCATCCATCTTGGACTACCATGTTCAAGAAGAAGGTGAAGAAGCTCTTCTACCTCTAGATTAATGTGTAGCATAGATTGTATGAGGCACATGTGGCAGAGAATATTTCTTACCAATGTCAGATTCGGATGATGAGGAAGATGGACATTTCCGTGGAGAGTGGGTCTAAGAATCAGATCACGTTTGAGGAGGATTGGGTCTCCAAGAACAGTAAAAGGACAGATTCTAATGACTCCCCTGGTGCTACCTCTGCTTTTTGTGCTACTGTGGATGATGATGAGAAGATAGTTGAGGAGGAGCGTGCTGGAGATGATGAGAAGGAGTCCATGGATGAGGACTTGGAGTAGTGCTACTGCCTCGGGCCGCTTAGTTACTCATTGTATTTTTGGCGTCTCAATGCCAAAGGGGGGATAGAGTTTAGGACCATGGATTTGCTTTTCTTTGGGTGTTGTGGGTGATGGCTCAAGATTTTGTGACTATTTAGTAGTGATTTTTGCGCGGTTTCACTGGAATTCCTATTACTCTTTGGATATTTCTAACGCTAATCCCTCAAAAGAGAAGAATATCCACTTCCTCAATGTTTGGCAGGAAATATCATCTATGGTAGGAAACCAAGGAAGATTACTGCAAATCAAGTCAAAAGGGGTAACTTTCCGGAAGAAACTGAAGTCATCTGACGAACCAGACTAAAAGACGGCGTTCCATACGACCGCAAGCGCTCGCATGAGTGGTCGTGTGGACTGCCATTGGCTCCACCACATCTATACAAGCAACTTTCGTGAGAAAGGGGTTGAGGTGAGAAGTAAACCCTAGCCGCCGCCACACCACCAGAGCAGAAGAAGGAAGGATCTAAAGAACTAGGGGAGATCTTCGTAGTCTTTGGTCCTTTCATCTCCATCATCAACCTCACCACTTTTCATTATTGTAAGAGGAATTCCAATTGGGAGAACAATTGTAATATTACTCAATCTTGTTTGGATATCAAGACCATTTGGATTATCCATTTGATCTTGTTGTGGATTGATATGCCCCCAAAGTATCTATAATTTATGAAGTATTCATGCTATATTTACATGATTTTTATATAGTTTGGGTGCACTTCTATACGATTTTTATGGACTAACTTATTAATCCAGTGCCTAGTGCCAGTTCCTATTTTTGCATTTTTTTTTGTTTCGCAGAAAATCCATATCGAACGAAGTCCAGACGTGATAAAATTTTATGGAGATTCTTTTGGAATATATGTGATTTTTGAGAAAAAAGAACCAATGCAAGACGGTGTCTGAGGGCTCCACAAGGCAACAGGGCACGACCTACCCCTAGACGCGCCCCCTTGCCTTGTCACTGGTACAACGAGGTTCTATACGAACGGTTTTTAACCCCTTTCCGTGATGGCATTTGGAACCGTCGCCAAGTGAGTGTGGGTGATGGGGGGTCCTTCCCACACGACCCAGAAACCATCGGGGATATGGAGCCATGATCCAGAGGCCTTGCAAAATGTAATCGTGTGCGATGCAGCACACACTAAATTCTTTCACACGTGTGGGATTGGTGATTAAATGTTTCTAATGACACAGTGAAACCAAACGGTGTGTCGTAATGAACCATTTGGGAAACAGTATGTAAGGCACACATGCCAATATATGAATTGTGTGCGATATGTGCCCTTTCGCACACGAGTTTTCTGTGGAACCGGTCTACCATGCAAGACTCCATCCCACACGTTTCCCAACAATTACGGTGTGCGATAATGTTCTATCACAAACAGTTCGGGAGCCCCTTTGGAAACATACAAGTGCTGTAGACCGTTTGTGATTTGTTGTGTATCACTGACGGTTGTGGCAAGAGTGTCATGTGCTTTTGTTTGGGATCCCACACGTTTCTTGAAAAATTTACGACTGGGATAGTATTTTACATTGGGCACGGTTTACTCCGAGCTCTCGTGTGCGATAACGTGATATCACAAACGGTTCCGGAGACCCTACGCACATGTAGTAGCGCTGCAAATCATTTGTGATCTGTTGTGTATCACCGACCTTCCGCTACGATTGACGTATGCTTTCCTATGTGGATCGCACACACTCATTTAGTTGAACCGTGTGCGGAGCAATTGCCAGGATAAAACAAAAATATCCCATTTTGAAGCGGCATGCAAAAAGCAAATTCACCACACTATTCAATTGAACAAATAGTGTCCACAGGAAGAACATTCATCAGATTTCGCAACAATTGCAATTGAACATATGTTAGCTAAATTCCCATGATTTGTCGACACATATATGCATTACATAATTAATCATAGTGTATGAAATACGAAGACCTCATCAGATGGAAAACAATGGATCCATGCGTATATGTTTAGCGGCTAACTCTTACTCAATGTTTCAGGAGAACGCATGCTGAAATCTTCATTTATCACCAGTGGGATTGATGTACTGATTCAGGAAGAAGTCGCTGAAAATCTCCGAACCATCAGCAATTCACCAATGGGGAGTGGTTCAGGGGTCATTGGTTCTAAGATGAGGTGCAATATTTTTAAGATTAGAATGTATCATATGAGTGGAATGGAATATATTAATTAAGATAGACTTACTGGTACTAATTTGCGAGGATCTTCACAACTATCAGTAGATTTTCAGATGGAGATCATGTGTCTGCAAACATAGTATCCACAAAGGTTAGTCCCTGCTTGTTGCTGAGGACACTAAAATGTTTTGTACAGAATTAGTCATGTATTTGTCCTGTTAGGAACAACCTAACCGGTGTTAGATGTATTTTTTTCTTTGGACAGAAGTAGAAAGAGGTTTATTTAGAAGCTTGAACATTTGACCAGCGTTAGAAAAAGTATTTGCAGAATATTGGATAAATTTTCTGAAAATAATGGATTTCACTATGTTACCGGGGAGATGATCTCGTGCTGCAGAGGTAGTTCCCTCTTGAATAGGTTCCCTGGTTTAATTTTCCACAATGCGAGCACACTGCAATGAAAATGAATTTTGACAACATCAATTATTGAACCAGATATGAATGCAAATTAATTTCAGCATCATAAAATTCAATACCTATCCATGAATTGTTGAACATGCGTGAGCGTTTGCTGACTCTCTAAGAGAATCCATGTAGTAAAATGTGTTCTTGTTTGGAACAATGAATACCAATATCCAGTGATTGTTACATATTAAGAAAGCCATGAACTTACGAATTATGTCGAAATCTGAAAGAATATCAATGTATGCATGGTTGTTTACTTGACTTACCGTTCATGATATGGCCAGAGAAATGATCCTACATGGGACGTGTTTTCGAAGATATGAACGACCGTGTTAATGGCCCAGTCTTGCATTTGCATGTCTTTACCATCTAATGTTGTGACATTTGCTAATGTAGGATCTATGAAATACACACTCTCCCTTTTAATTCTCTGCGCATTCAATCCCCTGAGAGGAATAAAATGCAGTTAGTTGTTTATCATTTACAGCCTTGTATGGAGAAGTTGATCAGAGTTTGTTAAGTACTTACAAAATCGGGCATCTAACAAGAGTGGCGTTGAGCTCGTTGAAGTTGAAGAAGAGATGTAAGTCCTTGAAACTCACATTGATGGAACCAGCATCTTGTCAGAAATGATCTCTGTTGTAGTACACTAGCAAACCATGATGACGTGCTAACATTTGATCCATGCAATATTCATGTAACTCGCGGCAACTAGAGTTGCACTCATCAAAGTATTTGCCAACAAGAAATGGCTGGCCATGGTCCTAATTGCATGCTTCAAGTACGTCTACTTTATTTTTAGCAAGCACCAAATCTATTTCTGCATCATTCATGCCGTCAGAAATAATATTACTCTCTAATTCGAACAACTTGCTGTTAATTTGGTACTGGGCAATGAGTGCTTTAAGTAAGAGGCAATCGTTCTCTTTCCTCTTCGCTCTCACGGCGCGCTTTGATAACCCACAAGTATAGGGGATCGTTTGTAGCCTTCTTCGATAAATAAGAGTGTCAAACCCAACGAGGAGCTAAAGGCAGAACAAATATTCCCTCAAGTTCTATCGACCACCGATACACTGTACGCACAATTGACGTTTGCTTTACCTAAAACAAGTGTGAAACTATTTTGTAAGAATAAAACTACGAGTACTTTGCGAGAATAAAACTACAAATAAATTGGAAGGTAATAAAAGTGGATAGCTTTTGTCAATAAGAAAGTCATTTGTCCCTAGGCAATCGATAACAAGTACTGGTAATCATTCTTGCAATTTTATATAAGGGAGAGGCATGAGCTAACATACTTTCTCTACTTGGATCATATGCACTATGGAGGGAAATACAAAAAAGTAAGAAAGTCTCACATCAACGCGGCTAACCAACGGGCTATGGAGATGTCCATTAATTGATATCAACGCGAGGAGTAGGGATTGCCATGCAACGAATGCACTAAGAGCTATAAGTGTATGAAAGCTCCATATGAAAACCAAGTGGGTGTGCATCTAATCCTATAATGAAAAATTCCCACTAGTATATGAAAGTGACAACATAGGAGACTCTCCATATGAAAAACATGGTGCTACTTTGAAGCACAAGTGTGGAACTAGCATGCCCCTTCTCTCTTTTTATTTTTTCCTTTTTCTTTCTTTTCTTTCTTTTTTTCTTTTCTTTCTTTTTTTCCTTTTTTCTTTTTTGTATATTTTTTCTCTCGTTGTCCGGAGTCTCATCCCGACTTGTGAGGGAATCATAGTCTCCATCATCCTTTCCTCATTGGGGTAATGCTCTAATAATGAAAGTTGATGATCATCACACTTTTATTTACTTATAACTCAAAAAGAATAAAAATAAAAATTACAACTCGACACCTATAACAAAATATGACTCTATATGAATGCCTCTGGCAATACCAGGATGTGCAATGATCTAGTGTGACATGCACAAAGAATGATGAACCGTGGCTGAGCCACAAATGCTATGTCAGCTATATGATCATGCAAAGCAATATGACAATGAATGCTCAAGTCATGAAAACGGAAGTGGTGGAAGTTGCATGGCAATATATCTCGGAATGGCTATGGAAAGGCCATAATAGGTAGGTATGGTGGCTGTTTTGAGGAAGATATAATAAGGCTTATGTGTGATAGAGCGTATCATATCACGGGGTTTGGATGCACCGGCGAAGTTTGCACCACGGCTCGAGGTGAGAAAGGGCAATGCACGGTACCGTAGAGTCTAGTAATTTGCGGGAAGGTAAGAGTGCGCATAATCCATGGACTCACATTAGTCATAAAGAACTCATATACTTATTGCAATAGTTTATTAGCCCTCGAACCAAGTACTAGTACGCATGCCCCTAGGGGGGAGGTTGGTAAGAGTTAACCATCGCACGCCCCCGACCTTCACACAAAGATAGACAATCAAGGATAAATCATGCTCCAACTTCCCGACATAATGGGAGACTATACGTGAATGCTTCGGGAATCACAAACCTTAACACCAATATTCCTACTAACCACAAACGTTTACTAGTAACTCCCACATATTATCATCTCTATATCACAAAACTATTGCAAGGAATCAAATATATCATATTCAGTGATCCATAAGTTTTATGTAGGATTTCGTTACTAACCATGCAATTGACCAATTCCTGTTGACTCTCTAAATAGATATAAGTGAAGCACGAGAGTTTAATTCTTTCTACAAAAGACCATGCTCTGACAAATATAAGTGAAGCAAAAGAGCATCCTATCGATAACGGTTTTCCATGTGAAGAGAACAGGCAATCCAAACTTTAAATGATATAAGTGAAGCACATGAAGCATTCTATAAAGCCATACTCAAAAGATATAAGTGAAGTGTAATGAGCATTCTATAAATCAACCATGAACTATCTCATACCAGCATGGCGCAAGAAAGAAAAGTGAAAACTAAATGCAAAAGACGCTCCAAGATTTACGCATATCACGTGAATGAAACAAAGACGAAAACATACCGATACTTGTTGAAGAAAGATGGGATGCCTTCCGGGGCATCGCCCAGCTTAGACGCTTGAGTCTCCTTGAATATTTACTTGGGGTGCCTTGGGCATCCCCAAGCTTGAGCTCTTCCCTCTCCTCCTTCTCCTCATATCGAGACCTCCTCGATCTTTGATCACTTCATCCACACAAAACTCAACAAAAAGCTCGGTAAGATCCGTTAGTATAATAAGGCAAATCACTACTCTAAGTACTATTGAAAACCAATTCACATTTTGTTTTTGCATTATAGCTACTATAATATAACTTTTCCATGGCTTATACCACCGATAGAATCGATAGTTTCATCAAAACAAGCAAAACAATGCATCAAAATAAGAATCTGTCTTAAACAGGACAGTCTATAACAATCTGAACATCTACCATACTTCTGGTACTCCAAAAATTCTGAAAATTAGGAAGAAATAAACAATTTGTATAGAAATAGTTTTCAAAAAGTTTCAGAACCTTTTGAGGTTCCAGTAAAAAAACTGAAAATTCACGTGCTACATCTGAAGTATCTGTTTCTGCGCCGCACATACCAAAAAGCAATCTAATCATCCTAAAGGCAAACCTTGGCACAATAATTTTACAATACAAAGGATTTGTACAAGGAGATAATTATTTTTGTTGAAAAGTTTCTGTAATTGAGATTCACAAAGTTTCCATGGGCATGAACAAAGTTCATGGAGCTCCCCCACTTCAACAATGCTCGTCTCTCTCACTTCCACTTTTCTTTTTGTGAAGTTTTAAGTTCCCCTCTATATTTTTTTTGTTTTGAAACTCTATAAAAATACTCAACAGAATAAAATGACTCTCTAAAACTTCCGGGTTGTCTCCCTATTAGCGCTTTCTTTAAATCCATTAAGCTAGGCATAAAGTGCTCAAGTAATGGATCCACCCGGATCCCAAGGTATATAAAAGCCAATTTTAATTAGCAATGATTTGGCATTTACTAGTGAGCACAAGGCAACATATATCAAGCAATGACGAAGTCTAACTCTCTTCCTATGCATCGGCATGTCATACAAGAACAATTCATGCACATCAAGTAAAGGCCAATACATAGCATAAGTAGTTTCTTGCAATTTTATCATGTTGGAAACATAGAGAGGTGGGGATATAGTTCCTCTCTCATAATAATTGCAAGTAGGAGCGGTAATCACATGCATATTATATTCATCAAAATCATCATGTGCAACTGTAAAAGGCAACCCATCAATATAATCCTTAACAAGTGCAAACTTCTCTGATATAGTGTAGTTGGGAGAATTCAAAAAGATAATAGGACTATAATGTGTGGGTGCAGTAGCAAAAATTTCATTCTTAACATAAGGGAAAATAGCAAGTTCATCTCCATAAGCATAATTCAGATTGGCATCTTGGCCACAAGCATAGCAAGCATCAATTTCATCAAAAAGAGATATCTCAAAAGAATCAACGGGATCATAGCAATTATCATAGCATTGATCCTTCGGTAAGAACGAAGGGAAATTAAACAATGTATGAGTTGAAGGGTTACTCTCATTAGAAGGTGGGCACGGGTAGATAATCCGCTCTTCCTCCATTTGTTCTTCGCTCTCCTCGTCATCTTTTTCATCCATTGAGCTCACAGTTTCATTAATTCCTTCTTCCGTAGACTTCTGCAAAATATTAGTCTCTTCTTGGACAACGGAGACTTTCTCAATAAATGCAACAATTTCGGAATTGTATTTATAATTCTCATAGCAATATTTAAGTATAGCAAAATTTTCAGATCTATAAACTAAATCATCAAAATCTTTAAACTTTTCAAACAAAGATTCAATTTCATAACCACCCTTAAAAGCAACAAATTCTTCTATTCATTCCACATCATAGTAATCATATATACCATTAGCATAATAAGCCAAAGGTTTCATTATCATTAAATTTGCATGTAAAGGGAAGGTCTGGAGCGTTCATCCTAGAGCAACAAGTATAATCATATCTCACGCATAGCTCCCGAGCATACCAATGCAACATATGAATTTGATCCCATAACAATTTTCCTTTATGAGTCAAGCGATAATCCCTAAAGTATTCATGTTGATCCAACGTTACTCCCATTATATAGTTGAATGGGGTTTTCTCAGGATTATCAAAGTAGTGCATAATATCTTTCACATAACGAGCATCGAGGGTTTTAGGAGGTTCCCCATCTCCATGAGTAGCAAGTACCACTAATTTTTTGAGTGTTTCATGTTCCATATCCATAACTAAAGATAGAGAACAACTTAGAATAGGAAATAAAAACTACTTAGTAATAAAGCAAACAAGCACACACGAGAATATTCACCCCACACTATTGCTCCCTGACAACGGCGCTAGAAAAAGGTCTTGATAACCCACAAGTATAGGGGATCGTTTGTAGCCTTCTTCAATAAATAAGAGTGTCGAACCCAATGAGGAGCTAAAGGCAGAACAAATATTCCCTCAAGTTCTATCGACCACTGATACAACTCTACACACACTTGACGTTTGCTTTACCTAAAACAATTATGAAACTATTTTTTAAGAATAAAACTATGAGTACTTTGCGAGAATAAAACTACGAATAAATTGTAAGGTAATAAAAGTGGATAGATTTTCTCAATAAGAAAGTCATTTGTCCATAGGCAATCGATAACAAGTGTCGGTAATCATTCTTGCAATTTTATATGAGGGAGAGGCATGAGCTAACATACTTTCTCTACTTGTATCATATGCACTTATGATTGGACCCCTAGCAAGCATCCTCAACTACTAAAGATCATTAAGTTTGTGAAACCCAACCATAGCATTAAGTATCAAGTCCTCTTTATCCCATACACAACAACCTACCTACTCGGGTTTAAGCTCATGTCACTCTCGCAACCCACCATAAGCGAATCATGAACATATTGCAACACCCTATAGTGGGGATCCCTCACGTTTGCGCGAGACGGAGGGCACCATAGGGCAGCACCATAAATAAAATATACAATCATACCAACCAAGATCATGATTAACCCATAGGACAAAACAGATCTACTCAAACATCATAGGATAGCCAAGTATCATTGGGAAATAATGTATGGAATTGAGCACCATGTTTAAGTAGAGATTACAGCAGGGAGAAGGGGTGTTACACTGCTGCATAGAGGGGGAGAAAGTTGGTGTTGACGGTAGCAAGATTGTTGATGTAGATCGTCGTCATGATCCTAGCCCCGGCGCCACCGGGAGAGAGGGGGAGAGAGCCCCCCTTCTTGTTCTTCTTCCTTGCCCTCGCCCCTGGATGGGAGGAGAGTTTCCCCTCTGGTCCATGGTCTCCATGGCAGCGGAGGGGCGGGAGCCCCTCCGAGATTGGATCTCCCTCTATGTTCTCTTCTGTTTCGCGTTCCCCAGATCTAGCCTTTCATGGTTTCTTAAATTCCCGGAGATCCGTAACTCCGATTGCGCATAAATTTTTACAAGATTTTTTTTCATAAATTATCTTTCTTGTGCAAGAAGAAGGGCCCCAACTGACCTTTGAGGAGGGCATAAGATACCTAGGCATGCCAGGGGGTGCCCGGCGCTCCCTGGTGGGTTGTGCTCACTGTGGGCGCCCGTTTGCGTTGATTCCACCTCCCAAAAATCATAAATATTCCAAAATAATTCTCCATAAATTTTTATCGCGTTTGGACTTCGTTTGATATGGATTTTCTGCGAAACAAAAAAAATGCAACAAACAGGAATTGACACTGGGCACTAGATCAATATGTTAGTCCAATAAATCATATAAAAAGTTGCCAAAAGTATGTGAAAGTTGTATAATATTGGCATGAAACAATAAAAAATTATAGATACGGTGGAGACATATCACGCTTCCTCGGGGGTGCAGCCTTTTTGGCCGCTTCCTTCTTGGTACTTGAAGCATTTCTGGTAGAACGTCTGGTTGGCTAAAAGGTAGACTGCCGAGCAGACGATGAAGCTTCGACGGACTGCTTAGCAGACGGTTTAGCTATGCTGGACCGCTGAGCTGGCGATGCTGTTGTGACGGACTGCTGGGTTGTAGGAGTAGAGGCATCGGACTATTGACCATGCGTTGAAGCTATGTCGGGTTTCTGCGCAGGTGGTGCCAACTTGTCAGTGTGTCGAGGAGGCCGTGCCAACGCGTTGGTTTGCTGAGCAGGAAGTGCTGACGCATTGGTATGTTGATCACATGGCTGCGGACCGACGGACTGATGAGCAGTCGGCTCTGGACCTACAAACTGCTTAGCAAGCGGTTTCGAAGCATCAGACTGCCTAGCAGTCTGTTCCACCAGGTTGGTCAGCTGAGCATGTGCTGCATCTAGGTCTCCCCCCGCTGCTTTAGCGGACGACATCTGAACCGGTGGTGCATCTTCAGCAGTTATATGCTTTCCCACTGGCTGCTCTAGGGTGGACGATGACATAGCCTGTACAGCACAAAGTCGGGCCGGCTGATCACAGGTTGAGGTATTAGCCATCGGATTACGAGTATTAGGTTCTTTGGGGGAAGCACGTGAGAGCTGTTGTGGCAAGGAGAGCATCACCGGTTGAGGGGTGGCATTGGTTGCTCTTAGCGCGGTTTCAGGGATCTCATCGATGAACTCTATTTCCTTTCGTGGCTAGTGGATGTGATGTAATAGTGTTTCTCCCAAGGCCCTTTGCTCATCCAAGTCTCCTAGGACATTCTTCAGGGCAAATTCATTGAATCCAGGCTTTACTTCAGTCACATAGCACTTCACACAGCCCTACTTCAATGGCACATTGTCCAACAAGAGGCCCTCTTCCAAGAAGGATGGGCAAACCCAGGCCATTGCACATTTTAATGTACCTCCATAATGTGTAAGCACGCCCTTCAGTTTGTCTTTCATTCCAGATAGATCAGATATAGCATCATCACGAGTAGCTGCAGTCTCAGTTCACTGGGGTCAGCTCATGCACAACTACTTTTATGCGGTGTTGTCGTGCAATAAGCAGCATCCTCCATGCCCGCCTCCCCTCCCATCTGCCGGCTATCTGTCAGTTTTAGAGTCTCCTTCATCATCATTGACTGCTCAATATCCTTTCGAATAGCCGGATACATGTCCTTCCTCAACATTTCATACAATTCATTCTGCTTTATGTCACTCCTCACTTTTTCATGCTGAGCCTCTCTTCTTTGCTGAGTGTGAAAGCCCTATTGTGCGGGACATTAACACATATACCCCTTGCACAGCCAGGGGGCTCTCTTGTTTCTAGAGCATTGGACAGAATGTCACATGGCCCCGTGTTCCTATAGAACCTTCCAGGGATCTTGGAAGGCTTTAACATCATGCGATACAGTTCTTCATCACGTGAGTTTTCAAAGTAATAAGTTCCATCATCACGCCTCCTCGCACGTGCCCGCAAGTAGTCTCTAGCGCGTTCGCCCCTGATTTCACTAAAGGTCAGTTTCCCACCTGTCGCTACTGCTTCTTTGACCTCCTGGTCCCATATCTGTTTCATGTTGTAGTATCCTGCCACACCCATATGGTGGGTGTGTGTGTTCCTCTTCTGAAGTTCTGATTGCTTGGCACTCTTCTCAGCAAACTGTCGGTGCAACAGACCCAGGGCCTGTTGACCTGACTGTGCACAGGCACAAGATCAAAGATTGGAACACCAGAGCAAGAGACCAAGAGACTCCAAGAACCAACTAGCAGATCAGAAGGAACCAAGACTAAGACAGAGAAGCCAGATATTATCGGGAAAAAGCCTCCCTTGCCGGGTAAGCGAACCCGACAAGGGGCAAGGCCAGCCCCGGAAGAAGAGGACCCAGGCGCCTCGGCAGGGCCTGCCGGGGCTCACGGAGACCAAATCACCTCACTGACTACTCCACCACGACCCACGTTGTCGATAAGTGCGATGTCAAGACGCAAGATGGTTGAGTGGCAGCCATTCGCCACATGGCGGCCACCTCCTACCAAGGAAACCCACATATGACACCCGTCCAGTGACGTGTCAAGCGGGCAGGCGTGGAGTTGGCAAATTAGCCCGACAGGCCTTGCCGGGCAACCAACGATGTGACACTAAGCGGCACATTAAATGCACACTGTCAGCCTGCAAAGTTAGGTATGATAGCACTATTTGCTATCATATCAGTGTCTAATGACTAATTTGCCACTATGCTAACCCCTTGATCTATAAAAGGAGGCCCATGGCAACGATTCTATAGGTTGGAAGTTTAGGTCACTCACACCCCCAAAGCAACCCTTGCCGGGCAAGTGTACTACGCACCACCACCACCTTTCCCCATCAATCCACCAAAGCAGGAGTAGGGTTTTACGCCTCACGGCGGCCCGAACCTAGGTAAAACTGCCTGTGCGATCCCTGTCGTCCTGCCTTGGGTTGGTTTGCTCTTTGTGCAACGCGACTCCCCGCTGCCGAACCAGCAAGGGGCCGTCCTGGTCCCATACACTTCCGTGATGATACGTGTTTGTCACAGTAGGTCACGTTTTCTGTCATGCATGTACATCCATGACGATTTTATGACAGAATCAAGATAGTCATACCTGTGCTGTCGTAGAAGTGTTCCATGACATTACCAAAATTATCATCAGGGAAGTGTCCACTTCCATGACGATAAATCGCGCATCATAAAAGTGCTTTCGTCAAGGGTGACCGACACATGGCATCCACCGTAACGGCTCGCCGTTAACCTATCGGGTCCGATTTTGGATCCAATAACCCGTTAACAGCCCCGACCAATGGGGATTTTCCACGTGTAAAATCATCATTGGCTGGAGGAAATACGTGTCGGCTCACCGTTGGGACAGATGTCATCCACTCATTGGACCGAAGGCGCCTATGATACATCGACATGTGGCATGGCCCAACAGAGGCTCATTCTTGTGAAAAGGCCGGCCCGTTTGACTTGGTCAAAAGGTGGCGGGCCGGCCCACAAAAATCCTGTTAACGGTCTGTTCGCATATAGCCCATTTATAGCCCGCTAACCCAGGGCCCGGTACAACCTATCCGAATTAGGCCCAGTAGCGTCATCTGGGCCGTCGAATATGATTCCATCCTGTTTTAACTTCCGGCCCATGTATGGCCCATGATGTCTTTTGGCCCATATGAGGCCCTTTGTAACTATTGGCCCATTAACGGCCCGTGGTGAAACTGGCCCGTAATGAACAGTGTGTCACTTTATACCCATTAACGGCCCATTATTCCATTGGGCCGTTTCCAGCCCATGTTATCTTTCGGCCTTCTCAGGCCCATTTATTCTTGGGCTCATTTCCAGCATTCGGTTACTTACGACCCGTTACTATAATTTTCTACTTGTGGGCCAAATTCAACCCGTGGTTACAGTCGGCCCGTTTGTGGCCCATTAATACATTGGGCCATTTTCATAGCGTCATCAAATACGGCCGATTAACGACGGCCCGTTATGGTCGGCCCATGAACGAACGATTCCAACTCTAGCCCGTTTATGGCCATAATGCGGTCTGTTATTGGCCCATGTTTGGCCAATCGATCATACGGCCCGTAGGAGGCCCATTGATGATACGACCCGTAGGAGGCCCATTGTGTCTACGGCCCGTAGAAGGCCCATTGTTCCTACGGCCCGTAGGAGGCCCAATGTCACTACAGTAAATATGTAGCCCATGGTTATTGTAGCCTAGTTTAAAAAAATAAGTTATTGCGGCCACTAGGAAACCGCGGAAAAAGAACCGCACTGACTACAAGCAAACAAATAAACAAGACAACAAGGAAATAAATAAGTAAGCAACTTACACTAGGCTATCACGGCTATTACACATATTACATCCACTGGGCATCAAAGCTCGCCACCCGTGCAAATATAGGGAACCACTACAAAAAAAATACACTTCCGTGATGATACGTGTTTGTCACAGTAGGTCGCGTTTTTTGTCATGCATGTACATCCATGACAAATTATGACAGAATCAAGATAGTCATACCCGTGCTGTCATAGAAGTGTTCCATGACATTACCAAAATTATCATCACGGAAGTGTCCACTTCCATGACGATAAATCGCGCGTCACAGAAGTGCTTTCGTCAAGGGTGACCGACACGTGGCATCCACCATAACGGAACGCCGTTAAGCTATTGGGTCGGGTTTTGGATCTGATAACCCGTTAACAGCCCCGACCAATGGGGATTTTCCACGTGTAAAATCATCATTGGCTGGAGGAGACACATGTCAGGTCCGCGCTGGCACATGTGTCACTCATCCAATGGGCGAGACGCGCCTATGATATGTTGACACATGGACCGGCCCATCAAGTTTAAATGGGCCGGCCCAACTAAAGGCCCACAAGATTTTGCGGACCATAATGGGCCGGCCCAGCTAAAGGCCCATGAGATTTTGTGGACCATAATGGGCTGGCCCAGCTAAAGGCCCACAAGATTTTGCGGCCCATAATGGGCCGGCCCAGGTAAAGGCCCACAAGATTTTTGTGTGCCATAATGGGCCGGCCCAGGTAAAGGCCCACAAGATTCTTGCGGATCATAATGGGCCGGCCCGGCTAAAGGCCCACGAGATTTCGCCGACATTAATGGGCCGACCCATCTGTAGCCCACAAGAATTTGAGGACCCTAGTAGGCCGGCCCATTAACTGGCTGCCATGTTTTGGGCCAAATGCCGGCCCATATTTGATCCGGTCCATTAATGGCCTGTCATGTTCCGGGCCTAATAGTGGCCCGTATGAGATCCGGCCCATTAAAAGCCTACCACGTTCTGGGCCAAATTACGGCCCAGATCAGGTCCGGCCCTTTAAGAGGCTATGGGCTCAATTATGGCCCATATCAGATTCGGCCCGTCAACTAGACACTATGCTTTTGGGCCCACTTGCTAAAGGCCCACTAAGTAATTCGGCCTGATATTAGTTTTGGCCTCTTAAGGGCCCGTTTAACATTTCGGCCCTATATTAATTTCGGCCTGTTAAATGCCCGTCATATAGTTGGGCCTAACTACGGCCCGGTTTGCATCCGGCCTGCTCGCAGCCGATATCTGATTGGGCCAAACAAGGACCGAGACAATTTTGGCTTGTTGAAAGCCCGTGATTTGATTCGCACAATCATGGGCCGGGGTTCATTTCGGGCTGCTGCCGGCCCGTTAGCTGTTCGGCATGTTTCAGGCCCAACCTACATCGTGATTGCATGATGGCCCGATTATGTACCGTAATTTTATGGTTTGGCCGGTTTACTGCGAAGACATGATATATATACAGTAAAATAACTGCAGCATCGTGAATAAGAAAAAATCTAGACTATACAATAAAGAAATTACAGCATATTACATCCACTAGGCATCAAAGTTCGCCACTATGATAATAAAGCACAAGCAGATAGTAGATTACATACACTGGGCATCAAAGATCGCCTCCAGTGCAAATAAACACACCGACAAAATAATATACAAAACCGACAGCACTTCAATAGAGTTTAAGAAAGGTTAGCCCTGCTAGGGAGCTACAGCGCAAGCAGCCGAGCAAGATGATGAGACTGCTCTTGTTCAACACTGAAATCTTCCTCACTCTGAAAGATAAACAAGCAGACAGATGACAGGTTTTGCACATAAAAGTATCAGTGCTGACAATTCATCACATTTCTTACTGACGAGACACAGTTTAAAATTGCATTAACACAATATGGTATTGTTCAGGTCAAGACATGGCAGGAAATGACATTGTGAAGGAGTTGGAAGCTTCACGACACAACTGGATTACAGATCAAGAACTCATAAGTATCAATGGTTAGTGTGTTGTCAATTTATCCCATTTCAGATTGGCAAATAAAGAGACGGTTTAAATAATACTCCCTCCGCCCGGAATTACTTGTCATCAAATTGGATGTGTCTAGAACTAAAATACATCTAGATACATCCATTTCAATGACAAGAATTTTCGGACGGAGGGAGTAGTAGAATGATATGACATTGTTCATAGCTAAGACATTGCAGAATATGACATTGTGCTGTAGTGGGTAGGTTCACCACACCACTGGATTACGGATGAAGAACAGAAGCATACATGCAGTGCAAAAGAAGATCACTTGCTCTGTATAGTTTAATTTACATGGTATGAATAAGGAACTTGGTTGTACAACTGAAAACTTAAATTGAGAAAGGACAAACTTTTGTTTATGAACTACATAGTAAACTTTAAACATGCAATTTGATGTAAACACCAAAAATAAACAGCTGTTGCAGTCATGCCTAACCAAATATATACAACAAAGTTTGAAGGCTTGAGATGGACAAACTTACATTATTGGTGGAGACAGGCTCTATAAAGGCCGTGTCCATGCTGATGGGGGGGGGGCAATTCAAGAAGTTTACCACAGAATCTTCTTCATAAGCATTGCCTTTATTCTACATTTTGTTAAGAGTAAATATAGATGTGATAATATACGAAAAAATGGAGAATATTTAAGATAAGATGAAGAGTGATGCTACATAACCAAGTAGCTATAAATGTAAGTGCAGCGATACAGGCAAAAGGTACAGCCAAGAGCAATGCACAACTAAACTTCTTCAGTACCAACCTTATGGTAAGAGTAAATATAGATCTGATGTGTAGAAAATGGAGGGCAAAGGAAAATAAGCTGCGGAGTGATGGTACATGAACAACTACCTGTCATTATAAGTACACTGATAAAGGACAACATGTACTTACAAGAACAATGAGAGCTAAAAAACATTGGCATTGGATATATTCTACACTAATGTAACCATTCATACAAATCAGATAATTCGGAGCGAACAATTGATAAGCAAGCTATCATGCATACTGCTGTCACATAATGAACCAGGAATGTATGCAAGTACAGTGATACATGACAACAGGTACTAACAAGAGCAAAGCAGCAGGCAACATATTTGCGATCCTGCAAAAAAGGTATGTAAGGCACATGCGGAAAAGTAGAAGTTCAAATTGTCATGTGATTTCATAGACAGTACCTCATCCTGGGAATGAGACCAGTGCATAACAAGGTTTTTCCATTCAATGTCTTCTAAATTTAGCACAGGAGAGTTCACCGGACATTCGTTTATAGACTTGCCACCAAAGTGTGATTTCCTCAGGTAACACCGATACTGCTGCAATGCTTCCTTGAAAAGCACAAGCAAGCTTTGCTCGTCATGACTATCTAGATTGACGCTCACCTAGTTACAACAATGTAATGTAAATCATTAATGTGTTCAATCAGCAGAAAACAGGAAAATAATAACCATGAATAATAGCACCTACACGTAGGTTGGACAGGAAGATGTGAAAATGGTGTTTTTCTTCACAATAATCTTCCCATGATGGGAATATATGCACGTAGTTCCTAACAACATTGAAAGCATTTTCTTTTAACTGGGAATAAATGGAATGGGGTTCCAATCTGCAGGAATTGGCCGTCTCTGCAGTTGGGATAGGTCTTCGGCCGGTGGACTTGCTGTACTTTTTGCTAGAGTGGGATTTTTCTGTGGTACAGCTGGTGCTATGGCAAATGAAATCGGTATACCTTTTGCTGGAGTGCAGGTCCTGTGTGGTGGGGCTAGTGGTGTGGCCAGTGAAGTATGGGTACAGTCTGCTGGAGTCGGTCCTACGTTTTGTGTCACTTGTTGTACATCCAATATAAGTGGGGTGTTGTCTGATTTCTCCGGCACCACCACGTTTTTCAAGGACTTTGCTGGTGCTCCTTCAGGTTCGGCAATCACCCTCTTCCTTTTTGATGTCTGATGCACACGAACAACATTTGAGTGGAAAAACATGGTATGATGACAGATGGAATATGTATTGATAATGGATGGGCATGGCATCTCGACATATATGATGAGTAAACTAAGGAGATGGCGGTGCAACAAAGTAGAAGAAATGCAAGAGAACATATGCAAGATACCCGCAATCAATAAAACATTGCCAAATTAGAACATGCACCTTGATGGGTGAACAGGACAGGCCATCTGCCTTTGACTCCTCGAGGTTAGAATAGTCATTAGGATCATATTCCAAACATGAGTCAACAGGTGGGGAGCGTATGAGTTTCATGGCATCCAGAATGGCACTCAATGCCTTGGTGCCAATTTTGTAAGTCATTGCAGTCTTTAGCTTCAAGAGTGGACTACTGCTAGTGCGACACAAAGCAGCTACAAAGATCATAGTGTAGATATCACGGGAAAACCTTAAGCATCAGAGTAAAATCAGCAAAGTGGAACTTGCTGGAATATATGTGCTAGTATTGCCGGTACGGCTAGAAAGGCTTCGGATACCAGCTGTCTTCAAGTGAAGGTGCGGTACTGTTAATATCAGTGTAACTCTCAAAGGCGACACAGCTCCGCGCATTTCCTTGCTATTCTTATAGGATTCAAGTGGGCAGGCCACTACAAATCCTATTCCAATGTTTACAAGATCCTACGAATCAAAGGGGCTCAAAGTGTCCATCACAACCGACCGTATAGACCTCTACACTGCAAATGTCCCTGCTCATCGTCAGTACAAGGAACATACTATACTACTAGCATACTCCCTCCGTTCCAAAATATAAGTCTTGATAGAGATTTCCACTATGGATCACATACAGATGTATCCAGATACATTTTAGAGTTGTAAGTGCATCTAGTGCCACCCCTGGTTGGTTTTGGAGTATCGACGACAAAGTTGGTTGAGGGACTAATGCGTTTGTGAGAATTGCAGGATAACGCAGGTAGTGTCCCTCATTGATTCGGTTTACCTACCGGAGATGACCCCTAAAAATGAATGAAGGCATTGAAGAGAATGGTGGTATGAGAAGATATTCATATTGAAGACTATGACAGGAGAAGACATTACGTGAAGACTATGGAGCGCGAAGACTGTGTGGTTTCGTTGTTTCCTTTTCTTCTTTGTTGAGTCATAGGAACCACCGTACTATTAAGTGGGGTCCAAGTGAACTAAGTCAGAGTGACTGAAGTGATGCTCAACCCAAATCCTATGTCTTCGAGCGAAGACAACGAGAGCAAATCTTATCCAGAGCTGGATGAGTCAGCTTTGCTTGTAGCCCAAGTAAAGTTGCCGTGTGTGTTTGAAATCTAACCGTTGGAACACGTGTCAGTTCCTTAGTGACCCAGGGTCATTTCAGACAAATCAGGTCGGGTTGCCTTGTGGCTATAAATAGCCCACCCCCTACACCATAAATTGGTGGCTGCTCAGAGTTTGTGCACGGCTTTTGTTGTTTGAGAGCAACCCACCTCGAAGTCTTTGAGATAGAGAAATCCTTCCGAGGACAAAGCCCAAACACCCAGAGCCAAAGAGTGTTAGGCATCACTGAAGTCTTTCTGTCTGTGTGACCTGAAGACTTATTACACTTGAGGATTGTGAATCCTCCAGCCGGTTAGGCATCACGTTCTGAGCATCCAAGAGTCATTGTGGATTGCCGGTGAATGAAGTCTGTGAAGGTTTGGAAGTCTACCTTGAAGACTTACCAGAGTGATTGGGCGAGGACTAGGTGTCCTTAGCTCAAGGGAAATAAGGTGAAGACACGGTCTTCTGAGTTGAATCTCAGCCTCCCTAACCAGACATACAGTTGTCACAGCAACTGGAACTGGTCCAACAAATCCTGTGTCTTCAACAAGTGACTGGTTCTATCCTTTTCCTTCCTTTACTTAAGTTTGTCTTCATGAAGTCATTGCCTATCTGTGTATCTGTTTGACTTCATTGCTTGACTACCACTGTTGATTGGCTTCATACTATCTTCCATCCTGATCCTTACTACTTAGCTGCTATTCGTCCTGTACTTTCACATCATTGCATACTTGACTATGGTTTGCTTATGGTAGTTTATTATCTTCCGCTGCATATCAACTAGGTCATTTCTACTGTTTGTCTTCGAAACTTCCAAGTTTTGAATACGTTCATAAAAATCGCCTATTCACCCCCCTCTAGTCGATACTAGCACTTTCAATTGGTATCAGAGCAAGGTACTCCCTTGTTCTGTGTGATTCGGTTTAACCACCTAGAGTTTTAGCTAAGTCGACTGCAGGGATAATCAATGTCTCCGCTGCTTGCCCCGTGTTCGATGGAACTGAATATCCCTACTGGAAGAATAAGATGCGTATGCATCTTGAAGCCATTGATGTCGACCTCTGGTATGTCGTCAAGAACGGCGTTCCCAAAATTGGTGAAGGTGTCACCCCTACTGATGTCAAGAAGTTCATTCAACTGGACTCTACTGCAAAGAACATCATCTGTGGTCATCTGACCAAAGGACAGTATGGCCGTGTGAGTGCTCTGGAAATGTCGAAGCTAGTCTGGGACTGGCTATCCAAGGTCAACGAAGGCGTCTCAACCCAGAGAGATCAAAGGATCAGAGATCTTCGCAACCTCTTCAACCGCTTCAAGAGAAACGACAATGAGAATGTCCAGCTCACATTCGATCGCCTCACTGACATCACAAATGAGCTTCAAGCTCATGGCGCAACTGAGATTACCAAGCATGGAATCGTCAAGACACTGCTGAGATCACTTGACAGCTCCTTTGACACCCTTGCACTCATGATACAAGAACGTCCTGACTTCAAGACACTCGATCCGTCTAATATACTTGAGAGGCTCAATACACACGAGTTCCAGCTTTCTAAGAAAAGAGATATCTATGGTCCCAACTATGGTCGTACTCGCGCTTTGAAGGCAAAAGTTGTTTCCTCATCTAAAGAAGAATCTGACTGCAGTTTTGAAGATCCTGAAGACATTGGAAAGGAACTTGCTATGCTAGTGAAGAAGTTCCAGAAATTCACCAAGAAGAAAGGCTTCAGAAAGTCTTCACGATCTAGCTCAAGGAATGATGAAGCTTCCACCCATGACCACAAGAAGAGAACCTGCCACAAGTGCAAGAAACCTGGTCACTACATATCTGAGTGTCCATAGTGGGACAATGAGAAGAAGAAGAAGAAGAAGAGCAAGGAATATGATTCTGATGACAAGAAGAAGAAGAAATCCTCAAAGTCTTCTTCTAAGTCTTCTTCCAAGTCTTCATCATACAAGAAGAGCTCATCTGGCAAGGCTCATTTGGCAAGGAAATGGATTCAGAGGAGGAGTCTGCTTCTGAGGAGGCGGAGGTGGAGTCTGGAGAGGAGTCTGACCCTAGCGTTGCAAGTCTGGCTCTAGCCACAGCCTATGTTGCCAAGTCCATCTTCAACACTGAAGACAATGACTTCCACACCAACGCTGAAGCTGATAACGAAGACGATCCTACTCCCACCTACTGCTTCATGGCACGTGGTGCCAAGGTAAAATCACGTGATGCTTACTTTCAAACATCAAGTGAAGATGACTCTGATTGTGAATCCAAACCCAGCTACAAAACACTTGCTAAAATTGCAACTGAACAACAAAAGGCTATGGAACATACTCAAAAATTGTTAGACAAAAGCGATGACCTATTGGATGCGGAAATGACCCGTTCACAGTCCTTAGTTGAAGATATAAAAAATCTTCATGCTAAGTACCAAGAACTTGAAAGTCGTCATGAAACGCTCTCAACTACTTATGAAAGGCTCTCCTATGATTATCTTCAAAGGAAGCAAGAGCTTGAGAAATTGAGAGCGGCTCATGAAGATCTTCAAAAAGTGAATGAGTCACTTCGCGCTCAACAGATCAGTCCCGCTCAGGATGGATTTGAACCACCATGTCTAAAATGCATTGAGCGTGATAACGCTACATCTGTTGCTGAATGTTCCACTGCTGCTACTGTTTCATTGTCTTCACCTACTGATGTGGTTACTAACCCCTTTGCGGAGGATACCACTGCTATTGCTGATGAAAATGCTATGTTGAAGACATTGCTTGAAACAGGGATGTATAAGAGTCTGAAAGGGCATCAGACACTTTGCGATGTCCTCAAAAAGCAGATTCTGAACCGAAACCCTAGGAAAGAGGGTGTTGGGTTCGAGAGGAAAATGAATGTTGATGGCTCGTACTGGAAGCTTGAGCAGTACCCCAAAACCACATGGGTTGCTGCAAAAGAACCTTCAGTGGACCCATCCACTTTGTCTGGCTTTACCTGTGCTAACCCTATTATCATTGATGAATCCTTTGATGCAAACTATGAGCTGTTCAAGAATCAGAATGGTGAAGTGTTTGCCAGGTAAATTGGTACTAACTGCAGGAATGGACCACCTATGAAGAAGATCTGGGTACCTAAGCAGTACATTGAGAATCTTCCTGTGAATGTCGTCATGACACCACCAAGGAAGAAGACAAACCCCAGACCTATAGCTTCATATGGCTCAAAGGCTTCATACAGATACAGGACTCACTTGAGTCACCCTAACGCCAATGTTTTGCAGGGAAATCATACTCATACTTATGAATATGAGCGTGTGTCTTCGAACCGCTATGTTCATAGGACTAAGAACTTTTCTGCTTATTCATATGAGTATCATTCTTCTCCTGCAAGGCTATTTGCTAGGGCTCCAAAGCCAAAATTCTCAGATGCTGCACTTAGACTCATTGCTTCTAAGCCACCCCTGAAAATGTGGGTGGCGAAGAAGAATTAACTTTCTTTTGCAGAGAAAGGTCTCCAGCCTGCAATCAAAGGCATCCGATGCTATTGCTGGGGACCTAAAACACATTAAGGATGCATGATAAAATGTCATTTTATATACTTCATATCTGAATCGCTTACCTGTCATACTATGTATCCTAATCTTGATCTAAGCTGTGACAATCCCTATATGCGCCAAATGCTTATGCTTCACAACACTCGTGTGAAGCCTATCCTCCTAACTGCAATGTAGGGTACATCACCAAAAGCTTCAGAATGGATTATGGACAGTGGATGCACAAATCATATGACTGGTGATCGAATTCTTCTCATGGACTCAACCTTACGTCCATCCGACAAGAGTCACATCACATTTGCTAACACTGGTAAAAGCAAGGTATTGGGTCTAGGTAGAGTTGCAATCTCAAAGGATCAACACATGGATAAAGTTATGCTTGTTGAATCCCTTGGTTTCAACTTAATGTCTGTCTCAATGCTTTGTGACTTAAACATGATTGTGCTATTCGGAAAATATCGCTGCCTTGTACTAATGGAATCTGACAAGTCTCTAGTATTTGAAGGGTATCGAAAAGATGATCTATACATGGTAGATTTCTCAGTAGGTCCACAGCTTGCTGTATGTCTTCTTACAAAAGCTTCAGAATGCTGGCTCTGGCATCGAAGGCTAGGACATGCTGGCATGAGGAACTTACACTCTCTCGTCAAGAAGAAGCATGTCATAGGCATCGAAGATGTCAAGTTCAAGAAGGATCATCTGTGTGGTGCCCGCGAAGCTGGAAAGATGACAAGGGCAAAGCACCCCTCGAAGACAATCATGACAACATCTCAACCCTTCGAGCTGTTACACATGGACTTACTCGGACCTACTCACTACTCCACCCTCACAACAATTGCTTGTCTGTATGGCTTCGTAATTGTTGATGACTACTCAAGATACACATGGGTGCACATAATTCTCTACAAGACTGAAGTGCAAGATGTCTTCAGACGCTTCGCCAATCGAGCAATGAACAATTATGGCGTGAAGATCAAGCATATCAGAAGTGATAATGGCACTGAATTCAAGAACACCAGACTTGATCTGTATCTGGATACAATGGGAATCACTCATGAGTTCTCTGCTCCATACACACCTCAGCAAAATGGCATCATTGAGCGCAAGAACAGAACTCTCATTGAGATGGCTCGAACAATGCTACATGAATACAAGACACCAAGAAAGTTCTGGCCTGAAGCTATTGATACAGCATGTCACATCATCAACCGTGTGTACATCCATAAGCTTCTGAACAAAACATCCTATGAGCTCCTTACTGGCAAGAAGCCAAATGTCAGTTACTTCAGAGTATTTGGAGCTAAGTGCTGGATCAAGGATCCCCATCACAAGTCAAAATTTGCACCTAAAGCTCACGAAGGCTTCATGCTTGGCTATGGAAAGGACTCGCACTCCTACAGAGTCTTCAACCTTTATCTCTACAAAATCGTCGAAACTGTGGATGTGAAATTTGAAGAAACCAATGGTTCATAGAGAGAGATTCTTCCAAGTACACTAGACGAAGCTCTGCCCAGCGAATCTATCAAGCTGATGGGAACTGGTGAAATCATGCCCTCTGAAGCACAGCCTGAAGAGGAACTTATCATTTCTGCACCTAACCAACGTGAAGATAATGCTCAGACCGAAGACAATCCTTCCAATGATGACAATGATCAGCAAGAGCAAAGTCTTCGTCCAGTTCATCCTCGTGTTGCAAATGAAGTACAAATAGAGAAGATAATTGACAGCATCAATGCACCTAGTCCACTCACTCGCTCAAGAGCAACACAGCTAGCAAACTTTTGTGGGCATTTTTCATTTGTGTCAATATCAGAACCCAAGAAAGTTGCTGAAGCCTTTATGGAACCTGAATGGATTCAAACTATGCAAGAAGAACTTCAACAGTTCAAGCTGAACAATGTTTGGGAACTTGTCAAGCGACCTGACCCTCGCAAGCATAACATTACTGGAACAAAATGGATATATCGAAACAAACAAGATGAGCATGGTCAAGTTGTCAGAAACAAAGCACGTCTTGTGGCTCAAGGATATACTCAAGTTGAAGGAATTGACTTAGATGAAACATTTGCTCCTGTTGCTAGGCTTGAAGCTATTCGCATACTGCTAGCCTACGCTAATCATCACAACATCTTGCTATATCAAATGGATGTGAAGAGTGCATTTCTCAATGGCAAGATTGAAGAAGAAGTGTATGTCGCTCAACCACCTGGCTTTGAAGATCCAAAACATCCTGATATGGTGTACAAGTTAAACAAAGCACTGTATGGCCTCAAACAAGCTCCTCGTGCATGGTATGATATGATCAAAGACTTCCTGAAGAGCAAATGCTTCAAACCTGGATCCCTCGATCCCACACTCTTCACGAAGACATATGATGGTGAACTGTTTGTGTGCCAAATATATGTGGATGATATTATCTTCGACTGCACCAACCAGAAGTATAGTGATGAGTTTGGATACATGATGCAAGAGCAATATCAGATGTCCATGATGGGAGAGCTGAAGTTCTTCCTTGGTCTTCAAATTCGTCAGCAAAGAAATGGCATCTTCATATCTCAAGAGAAATACCTCAAAGATTGTCTGAAGAAGTTTGGAATGGAAGACTGCAAAGGTTACACGACGCCAATGCCAGCCAAACACCATCTTGGTCCCGACGACAATGGTAAAGAGTTCGATCAAAAGGTATACCACTCCATGATTGGTTCTTTACTTTATCTATGTGCATCTAGGCCAGATATTATGCTTAGTGTTTGCATGTGTGCTCGATTCCAAGCGGCACCAAAGGAATCACATCACTTAGCTGTGAAGCGAATTCTTAGATATTTGGCTTACACCCCAACACTTGGATTATGGTATCCAAAGGGCTCAAAATTTGATTTGGTTGGATTCTCGGATGCTGATTATGCTGGTGACAAGGTGGATCGCAAGTCTACATCAGGCACATGCTACTTTCTTGGTCGATCACTTGTCTGTTGGTCTTCAAAGAAGCAGAATTGTGTATCACTCTCAACTGCCGAATCTGAATACATTGCTGCTAGATCCTGTTGTGCTCAGCTTGTATGGATGAAGCAAACTCTCAAGGACTATGGCATCAACCTGAAACAAGTACCTCTCTTCTGCGACAACGAAAGTGCCATCAAGATAGCCAACAATCCAGTCCAGCACTCGAAGACAAAGCACATTGAAATTCGTCATCACTTTCTCAGAGATCATGTCATGAAGAAAGATATCGACATCATTCATGTCAACACTGAAGAACAACTGGCAGATATCTTCACAAAGCCCTTGGATGAGAAAAGGTTTTGCAAGTTACGGTGTGAGCTAAATATCTTGGAATCCTCTAATGTCCTGTGATCAAGCACACATCCTAACACTTATGCATGTTGATGACTTAGATGTGCAACACACAAAGTAATGTATATCTTCAATCAATGAAGACTTACACTCTGAGTGTGAATACATTAACATGGAATTTGACTTCGGAGCACCACGATAATTGTGCACCGTGTCTGGGTCTAATACTTCCTATAGGGTGGGTAACACCACCACCAAATTTCTCTGTTTGAAGTGTTTCACTCATGGCGTTATTTGTGCAATGACTTCGCATTTGGTTTGTCTTCAGTTTCAATCTGTCTTCATGATTTTCTGCACTATGATGATTTGATTGCCTTCTGATATATACATATACTAGTGTTCTGTCCTCTACAGCATTCACTTATAGCTATGTCTTCAATTTGGATCTTTTAAACTAAGTGAATGTGATCGGACCCTAACCTCTCTATGCTTTCAATCTCAAACTCTATCTGTCCAAATCATATGCATTCTATTGAAACTGTCGAATGTCTTCTCTGCGTCCTAGTCAACAGAAGGCACAGAGACAAACATTAAGTCTTTTTAAATAACTCATCTTTATTGTTGAAATCCGGAGAAGCCGGAACAACCATCTGACATGCCTGGCGGGCGTGGGAACATGGGACAACTCTGAGTATGTTGCATGCTTGCCACGTGCCCCTCAGATGTGAACCGCCAGGGGCACCAGCGTAATTGCGCTGTGCTGCACACCTACTTATAAATACTTGTCCCCTGCGGTAAAGAAATCCTTCTTCCACCTCTCCACCTCGTCAAAATCCTAGCATCACCGCTAGCTCTCGACGATGCCGGCGACGAAGCGCTTAGCTGCCGCGACTTCTCCGATGCCGTCCTCACGCCGGCCACGGACATTGTCCTCTCCGCCGTCGCTGTAGGTGTCCTCCGTCGCCAAGTTAGGGCACGGTGGATTGAACTGCTCGGTCTCCTATTCATCTCATCTAGCAGTTCTTCGTGCAGTAATTATAACTCTATTTTTAGCACCTTTTTGATCTTCATAGATTCATCCTAGCTACCAAAAGTGGTTTCTGCCTATACAATGTTAGATCTATTCTGTCTGCATCTCATACTGCCTAGTCTATTCACTTGAATTACATGTCTAGTTTGATTCCTCACTTGTACTTATTAACGGATTCGTACAAATCTGGAACCAACTCACATCACATAAGTGAATGTCTTTGCATCACGAGGTCAATGTCTTCAAACTAATTTATCTTCAAAATCTTCTGAGAATGCATATGACCTCTTCCCCTTCCCTCGCATCTCTAATGCTGTCACAGGTACATGTCCGTGGGAGAATCCCTTGGTTCTCATAGTCTGCATTCGTTTGCAGAATATTTATAGCATCATATTAACTCTCCTGAAGCCAGTTCCTGCCTGACCAGCAAGCGTAAGTCTCTGAAGCCATTGAACATATTGAAGCCATTCAGTTTGAAGTTTATGGCTGCAGAAAAATCAGCAAGGAAGGGTGGCAGACAGCGCCGAGAAGGAACATCCAAAGATCTGCCTGATGACCTAGCAGAGCTCTACAAGACAGATACTGAAGAGACTAATCATCAGCGAAAGACACGAATCCAATGGATTCAACGCTATTGGGCTGAAGAATGGTTCAAGTACAAGTTTGTGACCAAGGAATATGCAGAGAAGAATGCTATCAAGAGACCTTGGGGTGATATTCTCTATCGAGGCCTTCAACCCAAGAATAGAGCTGAAGCTATTGCACAAGGCTTCTATCCTTGCATGGTCCATGGACCTCAGCCTGAGAACGCCAATCCCACATCATTACTCTGGTGTCGTGACGATGCTCTCTTCAAGCGCAACTTTCAGTATACCAAGGCTTCGGCCAAGGCAAACAAGAAGTCATTGGGATTAGACTTCAACCCTGGTCCCTCTGCTCCCCGTGCTGACGGCTCCCGTGATGCAGAACCTAATGCCATCGTCCCCTTCTCCAACCTTGATGGCCTCATCACCTACATCTTGGTCCAGGGTGCCAGAGTAGATCATTCTGATAATGATGCTGACACTGATGAAGCCCCAGCTCCTCCTCCGAAGCCGCAGAAGCAAAAGAAGCCAAAGGCTTCAAGATCAGCTGCACCTCCAAAAGCTTCTCGTGCAAAGCCACTGGCCACTGCACCTCCTGAAGATCAATCTCGTATCTCCAAGAAGACGGAGAAGAAAAAGCAAATTGTTAGGCATACTGATCAAACCTTGACTCCTGCCGCCATTCTGCGTGAAGAACCCATTGATCTGTCCAGTGATGAAGATCTTGCAGATGATGCCCTTGAGCAACTGATAAAGAGCAAGGAAGAAGCAGAGATCTTCAACAACCTGCCTCTCTTTGATGTGGCAATCATCCATAACTTCACTGATGAGTGGTTTGACACACCAAATCTCAGCTTTGAAGATCTGTAGCTTCACATTGGCCTCAGCGTCTCCTTCAATGGCGCCATTGCTTCCGAGCTAGCTCTCGCTCAGCGCATCATTGAGCTGAAGAACAAGATTGACTATGAAAAGGCTCAGTTCAAGAAGCATGTGGCGAAGCTCAGTGTGCAAGATGTCAGAAACTTCAAGGTCGTGCTGCATGAGCTTAAAGAAGCTTTTCTTAAGAAGCGTGAAGAAGCTCAAGGCTCTCGTGAGCACATGAAGAGTTTGGCTGATAAGTGTGTGCTTGCCTACAATGAAGCAGAGAAGCGCAAATCTCTTGGCCGTCCTGGCATTGACCCCAGGATGGCTGCAAAGAAGAAGAAGCCATCTACCGTTCCACCTGCGCCTTCAAGTCAAGAAGCCCCTCGCATTATCTTCCCAAGCAGCATGACTGGCTCGAAGCCAAAGGTCCTGTCAACCGCTTCAGAACAGAAGAAGACGAGGGCTGCCGAGGCTGAAGCCAGAAAAAGGAAGAATCCTGAAGCCTCTGATGTTGCTCCCTCCAAGAAGAAGCGCAAGACCAAGAAGACTAGGGCTGCTCCCATAGAGCCCTTAGTTGTTGAACCCATTTCAGTGGTTCGCCCTGCGTCAGAACATCAAGAAAGAAGGATGATAGTTCATGAGCCTGTTTCCACAGAGGCTCATGAAGCTGAAGATATTCCAGCAGCTGAACCCACCGCTGCTGAAGACATTGGTCAAGATGACAATGTTGAAGATGATGAAGTTCTTCCTTAGATTGAACATAATGTGGTATCATCGCCTGTTCTTACGAACAGCGAACTCATCAGCATTGGTCGTCCTCTGACGCCAACTGCTCAGGATGCATCGTGGGCTGATCACCCACAGCAACAAGACTCCCCAAGTACTCCCCAACAAAAACAACAAGCTACACCACCCGTGCAAGAAGAAGATGAAGACTTTGAGGCCCAGCCAACTCCATCTCCAAAGGCGATGCCTGCATTTCGCAGGCTTCGCAAAGGACAAAGGCCTCAAGTCCCTCTGTCGAGCGTTCCAGAAGGAGTAGTGCAACACCAACCTGTTGCACGTCAAGTATTTTCTGAGCCCACTCCAACTGTGAATGTCTCCATGTCTGAAGCCCTAGCTGCTGAAGACATTTCGGCTGCATCAGCCGATGAAAGACAAGAAGACGTACGTATCCCTACTCCCCCCGCTAATGAAGAAGCTGTTCCTGATGTGAACGTGCCAGTGCCCGACCCTCCTGTTCATCAAGTGGAGGTTGAAAATGTTGAAGCTGCCACCACCAACGCCAATGAAGCCAATGACGTAGTCGTGGCTGAAGCTAATGTGGAGCTTGCACCAACCAGTGTGCCTGAAGCTAATGAGGCCACTGCTCCTGAAGCACCTGTTGTGCAGCCTGAAGCCTCAGCTGTTGCCACTGCTCCTGTTCCGCCACCAAGGCCCCATACAATTGAGCAAGCATACAGTCATGGTCAGCTAACCACTGTCCGATGGCCCATTCTGGTACCTCCGCCTACTGCCTCTGGTCCCCAATTTGATTATCATATTGAGCATAGGCCTCAGGTCCAGAAGCCAAAGCCAAGACTGCCAAGGTTCCCAGGCACTGCTAATTCTACAGGGTCCTTCAATGCCAATGGTTTCAAAAGCCACAATACCTTCTTTGACAGCGCCAAGAACCCCTACTCAAAGCCAAGAATATCATCTGATCGGTTCTGGAGCTATCAGCAGAGAAGCTATTACTCCTGCGTTCTATATGATCAAGGGCGCATTTTCCCTCATATGCGCCTCGACACTGAAGCCATTGTTGGACTACCGTGCTTAGAAGAAGCACTTGACTGCTTTCGTGATGCTGGCCTGCTCAGCTTTGTGACTGACAAAGAACACTGGAGTGAAGAACTATTGCTTCAATTCTATGCTACCCTACACATTCGCGGCTACAACATAGATATCAAGACATGGGTTTGGATCACCGGAAATGTTCATCATGAAGCCAAAGCTCTGGATATCATTGAGCTTACAGGCCTAGCCACTCCTAGAGAGCTATATGAACCTGATTGTCAACTACACCGCAATGCTTTGGAGAGCATCTTCCATAAGCCAGAACCCAACATGAGCCAGATGTTGAGCATGATGAAGCCTTTGCCATCTGACGCTGAATATCCAACAGAGTTCTTTGTTGACGACCTTGAGTATCTGCCACGAACAATATATCATATTATCAGGCGAACTCTATGGCCTATCAAAGGACATTCATCAGCGGCCAAGCTTGAAGGAGCCATGAAGACTTTGGTCTTTTACATTCTCAATGGCATCAGCTTCAATACTCAAGAATTCTTCATCAGGCAACTTGCTGCTTCTGGATCTGACCTATTTGGTCTGAAGTTCCATGCTCCATGGGTCATGTGCCTCATCAAGCGACACTCATCTGTCAACTATCAACCCTCTGCTCGCAATCATCTGATCTTTTTACCAGAGGTTGATATGTCAGTTGAAGCCATATACTCTGACCCTGCCAAGAAGCCTCTTTGTCTTCAGAATGTCGAGCACCAAAGCTTCACTCAACCCATTGAAGGCGTCCAAGCAGCAGCACGAATCTATCCAATGGCTTGAAATACTCGTCTGCCTCATCGTGCACCTACTGAAGCCACTGAAAGCACCATTGCCCAAAGGCCTCGGAAGCGCTCTCGCGTTCTCAATGACCGAGAACTTCTTGTGGACCTTCATCAGAAACAAGATAAGCATCACTATTGGTTCAAGAGACAGATGCAAAGCGGACGTTAATCGCATTCGGAATCTTGCCACCAAGAATGCCTTTGTTGCTCACAAGACTTGCTGAAGATCATGGAAGAGTTTGACGCTACTTAGTGCTGAAGCAGATCTTCAAGACGATGGCTTCACTGAAAGATTCAAGTTTGACTCCACTCCTCCACGGACTGCAGTCCTACGTCGAACTCCATCTCTTGAAGACTCTGACTATTCCTCCTCCACGGCAACTGTCAATGCCAGAGTGGTCGATGATGAAGATGATGCTACTTCACCGCCTCCTACCTCTGCATGCATCGACACTGCACCAAGTACGTCTGCACCACCAACCAACAATGACAACCCTGCTGCTTCACCTACTCATGAGGACGAGTAGATGCTCTATGTCTTCAAACCTTTTTGGTCCTTACTGACAAAAGGGGGAGAAGCGTATGAGTTGATAGTCTTCAAGCGGGTTCATATGGGCGGTTGCTTTATATTTTGCCTCGTGCTTACAACTCTTGCTTTTGAAACATTTGGTTCTTTGAGTTGTAACACTTAAACTTGATGGTCGTCTTCTACTTATTTGCTTCACTGTGATGCGACGATAAATTCCGCATGTGTGATGATAACTTCCGCACTTAGATCATTCTGCAGACGTCCATTTTTCATTATGCATGTCATTCTACTTGCTATATCATTTCATGCATGATGAATTATCTTCATAAGTTGAAAAGGATCTCCACAAATACAACCTGCCATGTGCATTTGCATTCCAAAAGCAAATTACTTATATGCACATCTTCAGGGGGAGCCCTTGCTACTTATGAAGACAATTCCCTATCCTTACAATTTCACATACTTTATCCCCGTTGAAAACTTCAACCAGTTTGTCATCAATCACCAAAAAGGGGGAGATTGTAAGTGCATCTAGTGCCACCCCTAGTTGGTTTTGGAGTATTGACGACAAAGTTGGTTGAGGGACTAATGCGTTTGTGAGAATTGCAGGATAACGCAGGTAGTGTCCCTCATTGATTCGGTTTACCTACCGGAGATGACCCCTAAAAATGAATGAAGACATTGAAGACAATGGTGGTATGAGAAGATATTCATATTGAAGACTATGACAGGAGAAGACATTACGTGAAGACTATGGAGCGCGAAGACTGTGTGGTTTCGTTATTTCCTTTTCTTCTTTGTTGAGTCATAGGAACCACCGTACTGTTAAGTGGGGTCCAAGTGAACTAAGTCAGAGTGACTGAAGTGATGCTCAACCCAAATCCTATGTCTTCGAGCGAAGACAATGAGAGCAAATCTTATCCAGAGCTGGATGAGTCAGCTTTGCTTGTAGCCCAAGTAAAGTTGCCGTGTGTGTTTGAAATCTGACTGTTGGAACACGTGTCAGTTCCTTAGTGACCCAGGGTCATTTCGGACAAATCAGGTCGGGTTGCCTTGTGGCTATAAATAGCCCACCCCCTACACCATAAATTGGTGGCTGCTCAGAGTTTGTGCACGGCTTTGGTCATTTGAGAGCAACCCACCTTGAAGTCTTTGAGAGAGAGAAATCCTTGCGAGGACAAAGCCCAAACACCCAGAGCCAAAGAGTGTTAGGCATCACTGAAGTCTTTCTGCCTGTGTGACCTGAAGACTTATTACACTTGAGGACTGTGAATCCTCCAGCCGGTTAGGCGTCGCGTTCTGAGCATCCAAGAGTCATTGTGGATTGCCGGTGAACGAAGTCTGTGAAGGTTTGGAAGTCTACCTTGAAGGCTTACCAGAGTGATTAGGCGAGGACTGGGTGTCCTTAGCTCAAGGGGAATAAGGTGAAGACACGGTCTTCTGAGTTGAATCTCAGCCCCCCTAACCAGACGTACATTTGTCACAGCAACTTGAACTGGTCCAACAAATCCTGTGTCTTCAACAAGTGACTGGTTCTATCCTTTTCCTTCCTTTACTTATGTTTGTCTTCATGAAGTCATTGCCTATCTGTGTATCTGTTTGACTTCATTGCTTGACTACCACTGTTGATTGGCTTCATACTATCTTCCATCCTGATCCTTACTACTTAGCTGCTATTAGTCCTGTACTTTCAACATCATTGCATACTTGACTATGGTTTGCTTATGGTAGTTTATCTTCCGCTGCATATCAACTAGGTCATTTCTACTGTTTGTCTTTGAAACTTCCAAGTTTTGAATACGTTCATAAAAACCGCCTATTCACCCCCCCTCTAGTCGATACTAGCACTTTCAAGAGTGTAGATTCACTCATTTTGCTCCATATGTAGTCCATGGTGGAATCTATACAAAGACTTGTATTTAGGAACGGAGAGAGTACATATTAAAGAAGAACGGAAGAAGAACAAGGTAAAGATGAGCAAGCAGATTTTGGATAATAAAATGTTGGTTGCGAAGTGCCCACACATGATGAACCAGAGCGCATTAAGAATTCAACTCTCAACTGTCTCTCGACGATTTCAGGCGGTTGGATGAAGATCCTACGTCTCCTAACCCTTCTTCTTCCTCGTCTCTTAATTCTTCCCATAGAGAACACCCCATGGGCCGCCGGCCGGACCACCGGCCCCCACCGCCTGTGTTCCTCCGCCACCCCCACCCCCACCCGCGTTGAGTTTTCTTTGTTCGGCGAGGCCCCACAACCACCCGAGCCCCTTGGATCGCACCGGCGAACTCCGGCGAGCTCTGAAAATTGACTGACCCAATTTTGAAATTTAGTCTACTGTGATTTTACTAGTGTGGAATATAAAAGGGGAAAACCATAAGCATTTGGAGTATAGTGTTGAGCGTGCCATGGCGGATCTGAAGGTGCAAACCGGACAAAGGAAACTTCGCAACCAAGACAAGAAATCAGAGTAAAGCAGTGGCGATCTATTTTCTTGCTGCGATAAATAAGTTGAGCAGATACGAAAGAGTACCACCTCTAGTGCGGCGCCGTGTATGCATCTGCTGAGAATTTGACGGTGCTGCGGTAGCGATGGCTGTCAGCGGCGTGGAAGCAGATCTAGGAGGGTAGACGGTGGCGGCGGGGTGCGGTGGATGATACGGTTGTAGGAGCGGCGCTGGCAAGGTGGACGACGATGGGGATGAAGTGAGAGGACGGGATGCAAGGATCCCGGTCCGAAGGCGTGGATGAGAGAGGTCGATCTCTTGTAATGGACGGCGGCGTTGGGGTATCAGCTCCGGCATGGTGGAGGAGGACGGCGGTGGATGGGGTGGCGGACGGCGGCGGATGGAGGAGGGTGGGGTGGAGAGGGTGTTTTGGTGCCCACGGAGTACGAATGGGGAAAAGGGAGGTAGAGAGGAAGGGGGAACCATGTATTCACGGCGCGCTTGTCTCAAATGCGAGGAAATTTACAAACTTAGCCCCTGTTTCAAATTTCTACTACATCACAGCAACATTAGTCGGTTGGGGATAGGACGGTAATCTCGCATACACCGAATATTTGCCGACGAGAGTTTGTTTTTGGCGCCCACCGTGTATGAATATGAATCGGGGAGGGAGTCGATTTCGGCCGAGGGCACACTATGTTTTGGCTCCCACCGTGTATGAATCCGGTTGAGAGGCGGTTACATCACGTTTGGGTGAAATTACAAACCTACCCCTATCGAAACTAATAGAAATCGAGCAGACAGGCTTTGCGTGGCAGGGATAGGCAGTAGTGATTTCCATCTCGCAGATTTTGGTTTCGGGCAGTTACTGTGACTTTCCCCGCTTCGTTCAAATTTTGCACAGCGCACGTTTACCGTGCCAACTCATTTCGAATCCCGTTTGTATTCTACTATTTTTTTCGGGCAGGATCCATTTTCAATTGGAATTACATTCTATATACATCATTTTTTATATATACTTTCAAAAGCACAACAGATAATTCTGCTCCTTTATATGTATAATATGATTTACAAATACAACGATCTCGAAATCTTAAGGTTGAATTCGAAAATATTTAACCAAATTATGTTCTACTAAAATGTATGGATTAGTAATATCTACATATTAAATAACATAGATGTGCATGAATTCATATGAGTATGCATGTTTGATAGATCAATTTTGGTTCGAGTATGGATTACATGTATCATCATCTCGAATTCAAATATTTGAATCCCTGTTTTGTTCACTTCTTTCACGCCCATCTCTCTCGCATGCATGCTCCTTCAGGTAGCTATCACTCTCTTTTCTCCAGCTCACCCGCACGCTCACTTCATGTTTCTCCTATCCTCGCAAACATGGTCTCTCGACGTCTCCCTTGAGAAGTGTCACACTCTCCCTATCATTATACATTACACGGTTTTCATTATCTCTCATGTCTCTGCTGTTCTCTGGTATCACTCGGTACCTAAGCTTTCTTTTTCACCGCCACACACATAGTCTCCACTCGTCTTTCACTTTGTCTTTCTCTCTATGGGATTCTCTCACACACCCTATATGTCTCTACATATGACTCATACCACTAAAATTACTCTCTCTCTCTCTCCTGTAGACACAACATTTGTTGCGGTCTCCTTTTCGTCTCCATCCCAGACTGACAGTATTCATTTGTTTACCGATCAGACAACCCCGACTACCGTCTCCTCTCTCTCTCACAGACACACACACACACAACTCCTGCTTCCACTCCCCTTCCCGACTACGATCTCTCTCTCTCACACACAAAACGCTCGCTTTCGCACCCCGACTCGTATTTCTCTCACAAACATTTATCGACTAGCTAGCCTCTAGATAGGTTTATACACCTGCACACTCGTGCTTCCACCATCGCATACATGTCTCTCTCCCGCTCCTTGTATCTATGTAGCTTTTTATTCCCTTCTTGAGACACGCCCTCTCGATCATGCACACACACACTATCGCCTCATTTTAAGCTGATACCTATCGCACACACACTACTTGTGTCTTTGTCACACATGCACTCCGTCCTCCTCCACTCTCCCTCTCTCTCACACACACATGGGCTTTTTGCAACAACTAGCAAGATGCCCATGCGTTGCACGAAACATCAAGATGCATTTGTATGAGTAGTTTATCTTGTGGGGGGAAAGGATGAACGAGGGAAGACCTTATTTGCAAATGTGGAGAGGGGTGTGGGTATCTTTTTGCAAAATTGCCATAGTTTCCTTCCTATCCGTCAGATATAGATCGGACGGCCTATATTGCAGGATGGCAGGCACACGATCATCACCGACAATGCTTTTAGTAGGGATAAAAATAGAGTTGGTGATGATGGTGGGGATGCCATCCTGCAATGTAGGTCGTCCGATTTATATCTGACGGATAGGAAGGAAAATATGGCAATTTACCTGCACTCTTCACCACATTTGCAGATAAGGCCTTCCCTCGTTCATCCGTTTCTCCCACAAGATCTTGATGTTCCATGCAACGCACGGGCATCTTGCTAGTAAGAGTAGAAATTAGACATATACCACTTCTCGAATCTTGAAACCAACAACATTCCTCCCTTATCTCATCAAAACTGCCAAAGGAATATATTTTGAGTGAAACATAACATATTTTTAGTGATATACGTATTTCAAAACTAGACTTTTTTTCTATCAAATCGGTGAATATGTATTAATCTACTTTGATCGCGTGGCAACGCATTGGCACATTGCTCGTAGTTATTATAATTTTTTGGACACCAGACAAACGGTGGAGTACATATATGAAGAGAAGAGGCGCACACACGCAGTCGGCCTCTCGCTGTCTCGCACACATGAGTGTTACGTAAAGGCAACATTAACAAATAAACCCTAAACCCCTAGGCGCACGATTGCTACATTCGCGGGTACCGGGTACGTGGTGGAGCACCTTTGTAGGAGTTGATGGTCGGGACCACAGGTGAACGACTTGGAGCGCGGTGGCTCGCTAGTTGCCACAGATCGAGTAGCCACGTTTAAAATATCGTTTTTTAGCGAGGTTAAGAGTTCCAATTTTCAATGGCACGTTATAAGTAGTAAGTAGTTTTTAGAACGATTTGTATGGAGCGAAAATGGAATTCATAGTACTACGTACCTCCTTGGCATATGGTTGTATGGGTTTATGTTGCAAGATGTTGAACCTGGTAGTTCTAGGGCAAATACTATGGTTTAGATTTAGATGCTGGTTTTCAGTAATCGGAAGGGGAAACCCTTCTTTGATTAAAAAACTACTACCTCCATTCTGGTTTACTAGTCCCCATCGTACTTAGGATCAAAGTTTGTCCACGAATTTTACTTGTAAAATGTGAATGGAAAATGAGATTTTGTTATACCCAAACAAAAAAGGACTGGAGGGAGTGATTGCTCTGACACGGACACGACCTCTCATAGCACAGGCATTGAACCGGCGCGCCGGCCAAGAGGGCCGCACTCGCTGCAGGCCCGGCTGAGCACGCCTCCTCGCCGCGTGTAACCAGCTTAAGACTGCCCCGCCTTCCTTCATTGAATCCGCGCGTGTGCCGGCAACACGTCCTTCCGCGAGCCGGTAGGCATTTTAGAATAGAAAAAATGACTAAAATATAATTAATTTATGCATGGTCTTGACTTGTTGTGCTCGCACTGGTAGCAGGAACTAGTAGAGGTTTTTCTTTATTTATAACTCTCCTCACATTTTTTTGGCTTTGAAGTGAATCATGGTTGTGGACATTATGTATGAATGTGCAGATATCTGTGAACATGAGTTTGATGTGGAAGTTGAACTTGGAATGTCGGGCTTGCGCGTGAACTATACATGTCCAATGCTTCTTCTGTTATTGTTTGGAAAGTAATTGCTGTTATTACATGACCCGAAAAAAACATTTTGTGCCACATCAGTAGATGCACGGACATCACAACAGGCATGCTGACTGGATAAACATTTGAACCTAGCTATTATGAAGGAAATTTTGTATTGACAATAGTTTTAGATAGCAGGAGACGCCTAGCCTGCTCTACCTCTACTAGCTTATTTATGGCTTCTTCCATCTCTTCTTTGGCTTGGGTGAAGAGAGCATCTGATTGCTCTTTTCGCTTCTTTAGGAACTCAGCTACATTCTCAAGGGCTGTTGCACGCTTTCTTTCAGCCTTTACTAATGCCACGAGGACACGAACAGCTGACGACTCCACCTGGCTTGTGTGTAATCCAGCATCATCTGGGAATTTGCACCTTGTGTCTAATCCAGCATCATTAGGGAACTGGCACCTTGTGTGTAATCTAGCCTCATTTTGGAAACATGATCTCGAGGTTGACCATACTTCCCTCCTCGCAGGAACTGCATCTTGACACAAAGTTACTTCTTTTTTAGATCAATACTCAGAGAAACCTAGATCCATTTAGTAGAAGCCAGATAAACAAAACTCGGAGAAGTGAATTCAAAAGGAAAAGAAATATAAAAACAGACTACAAGGTGAGAACACCCACTTCCTACATCAAGTTAAAAATGAAAGCATTAGGACAATTAAGACTCTTCTTATTACACATCGAAGAACACCATGCTTAAGAGAAACAGAAACCGCAACATATAGACATCGAAGAACACGAGGCTAAACGAAAGTAATTGAAAGGGTGTTACTTACCAAAGCTCGTTTTACAGGTTCAGTGTAGCTCCTCTTTAACTTGCCATGCTCCTTGAAGATGTCCCAAATACCCCATGTTTGGTCTTCATTGCTCCTCTGCATGTTCACACTCGTGGTTTTAAAATCTCATCATGGCAAGAAAAATACTACTAGTAATGCTTGCGCATCTTGTGGGCAACATTAAAGCACTCGTCTGCCATATTAGAGCATCTCCAACAGAATCGCAACACACGTCACTTTAAAAAGGCGTTTACAGTGCTGAGATCGAGAAGTAGATACTAGAGAGTAGAGGATAGTTCTCAGCATAGATAGATCAAAAAAAGATAATTCAACTACTCCTCGTCGTCCGACTCCTCCTCGGTGATGTGCTCCTCCGACGTCTGACTGTAAGCGTGAAGATACCGATCGTCGTCGGATTCCCAGGGCGATGCTGCTCCTAGCCTCATGTTGAATTGAGCATCCGCTTTTCGCCTACGCTTGTCCTCGCGATAGGCGGATCGCTCTGCCCTCCTCTTATCCCTCTCCGCCCTCCTTTACACGTAGAACTCGCGCTCGTTGATGATGTCCTGCGGGAAGTGTTGGCGCCACAGTGCCATGGCTTCCTCGTCCATCTCGGCGATGCTGAGACGGTGCTCTCGCCTCCGGTTGTCGCGACGATCCTCGTCGCTGCTAAGCCGCGGCAGAGGCGCGAGCTCCTGCGCCCGCTCCCGCATTGGCACGTTGGGGAAGTTCAATGTTCTATGAGGCCATCGGAGGCGCCACGCCGCCACGTCGTACGCACGGGCGGCCTCGTTGGCGGTGTCGAAATTGCCGAGGCCGAGGCGCATCCCGCGGAACCGTATCTCGGCGGAGAAGCCACCGGAGGGGCGCGCGCGGATGCCGCGGTATCCCCAAGTTTCTCGGTGACGCGGCGGCATGGTGGCGCGGCGGCGGCAAGGCGAAAAAGAGCGGGGAGAGAGCGGTGGCGAGGCATAGAGCGGTGGCAAGGCACAGAGCAGTGGGAGGGCGTTGGATTTTATAAAGCGCGCCGGACGCCACGCGCCAAAACTAGCGCACGCCCGGCCGCTTTTTCCCGCGCGCGCGCGATCCTTTCCTGACGTCTCTGCTATCTCTACTCTCTTCTCTAAGGTTATATTTATTTTATATTTAATATTTAATATTTATCTCTACTTCCTTTACTGTCTACTTTTTTTTCTCTATACTTTTTTCTTGCAATATAGGCCATCCGATTTATATCTGACAGATAGGAAGGAAACAAATGGGAATTTTGCAAAAAGATACCCATACCCCTCTCCAGATTTGCAAATAAGGCCTTCCCTCGTTCATCCTCTTCTCCCACAAGATAAACTACTCATACAAATGCATCTTGATGCGTGCAATGCATGGGCATCTTGCTAGTTCTAAAAACCTTTCCATCATTTGCCACACTACTAGTTGCAGATGAAAAACCTACCCAAGCACAACGTTATATAGGAGCGATGCACAATTATAAGCTGATATTCTGTTGGACAATGGAGGCTATAACCAATTACCTTTACAGGAACAATAGCACCCAGGAAAATTGAAGGGTAGGTATGAACAAAATTGGAACTGCACATGTACTGCTAAGTGATTCAATACACACATTACCAATCGAGGAGGATAACGATGGTCGCGGCGGCCTCTGTGAGTCATGGTCAGCAATGGGAGTCAGTTGATTGTCCACGACGGTGGTACTTCTGCGCTTGGCGTCGGCATCCGGGATGCAGATCCGAGACCGTGGAAGACGATGCCGGGGAAGAGGCTCCGTCTACGATGACGACGGTGGACCGGCTCCAGTGCCGCGTACAAGGTCGTCGATGAGGCAGATGCGCTGCGGTGGACGAGTGCGCCGATGTAAAGGGGAGGAGCACGAAGGCTGTGGTGCCGTGGAGAAGTCTATTTTGCGGTGGGGATAGAAAATGGGGAGTATTCAGGTGTACTACTCTGGGTGCCGGGGTGGGGTTGGCTGGGTAGGGTGAACCTGAAGTTACGAAAACAGCCCCCTACCAAGCGTCGTCCGTAGGCCTGTTCCGAAGGCTATGATGGTAACTTCCCACTGCTCGAATTGGGGTCGCGGGAGATTTTCCTGCTGACCTCAAAATTTTGTGACACTGGACTCCCCGTGTGGCGTGTTGAGTGATTCGGCTAAGCAACTAGTGAGTAGTAGTAAACTCTGCATATTAGGTTTGACCGAAGTCAAACTTCCTAAAGTTTGACCAAGTTTATATAAAAATATAAACATTTACCATAACAAATATGTATGATGTGGAAGTACATTCAATAATGAATCTAATGGTATTTATTTGTTATTGTATATGTTAATATTTTTTGTTATAAGCTTTCTAAGAGTTTACAAAACTTGACTTTGACTAATGCTAATTCGCGGACTTAAATAAAAATGGAGGGAGTATACATTTGTTTTCTTAGTTTGTAGTGAACTAATCATTTGTTGAAATTGTGAAATAAATATATTAGGCTATTGACTTCGAATGTAATGGTCTATACAATTCAATAGTTACAATCATTGTCGAATCTCAAGATGTATACAAGGTCTATAGTACTTCACAACATGCTCAAACTCACATAATCCCAGTCAAATGAGAATCTAAATGCATTTCATAGTTATTACTTTGTAGGATGCAACAAAAACAACCAAAACTCTACATCGGCCATTATAGAAGCAACATTTTGACATATCCCATTGTGTGAATGAAACGTGCAGAGAGAGCTTTTGAAGATGGAGCAGATAGGGTGGTAAAGATTGTATGTATGTGGACGAGAGTGTAGGAGACGAACCTAACGAGACAGAGAGAGAGAGAGAAAGAGAAAGAGAGAGGAAGAAGTTAGGTCTGTGAGAAAGATGGAGACATGTAATATACGTGATATGCGTGTGCATCCGAATTATGTATACGTGGAAGGAGAAGAGACAACATGTTTGATGAGAGAGCTGGAAAAACATGGACGAGAGGGGAAGGATCTCATGGGTTGAGGGATTGACAATTTTGTGCGGGGAGAGAGGGATTGGTAATTTGGTGCAAGAGAGAAAGAGAGAGTGTGGGGGGAGGAGTCAGTCACCGTCGTCACATCACCCTGCTTCCAAATGACCCCGCATTCTCTAGCATGGTGTGGTCGCCGTCTTCGATCTACTCGATGCCCTCTTTGAAGATTGAGGTGTTGTGCATGTTGGGGTGCAAAGAAGCACAAGCGAGAGTGGTCGCCGTATAACCTTGGATGGGGATGAATTGTGTGCTCGGGGGAGTGTGTGTGTGTGTGTTGTGCTGCGCGCACGCGCGCGCGTGTGTGTCAAATATTGAGCGAAAACAAACCTAAGGAGAGAAATGGGTATTCACGAAGAGATTGTGCGGGCCTTGAGGTGGGCAGGGGCCGAGTAAGGGTGTCAAAATGTGCATGTTGATGCATGTGTTGCATGCGATCGTGCGAGGGACGGACGAATCGAGAGAGATGGTTGTTGTGTTACAGATGCTCCTCTCTCTCTCTCTCTCTCTCACACACACACACACAAGTAAACTAGAAGACCGTTCTCTCATGTATACACAACGTATCGGCATCTGTCTATGTCTCACTCATGCATGATCATTTGCACATTCACACCTCTCTATGTCTGTATCACACGCACACCGTCTCCACATTGCCCTTCCGCCACAACACACATATGGACACATACACACGTTCTCTCTCAGTCACACACACAAAATAAGTATTAAAAAAACTAGGGCGCACCTAAAACGTCCAAGTCCAAATAAACACAAACTGGAGCTAAATTCAAATATATGGAAATATTGCAGCGTCAAGAACTTTCCCAAAAAAAAAGTTGAGTAATATTCGAGGATTGTTTTCACGCACTTGCACAGGATTCCATATCGTGGCTGTGGTACTAACTTCAAAAAAAAATTAATAAAAGCGCTGCCTAAGCCTAATGTTTACGTGTACTAGTACGGTTTTCTTTTAAGTTTGACCAACCATATATAGAACTAAAGTAAGCTCCCATACGCGCACTCATCAATATGCCGCCGCAGCCGTTGCGCATGCCGGCGCCCGCCTGCTCCGGCCAACAATTTCTCGCCCATCACCGTCGTGTCACCGCCATCCCTGTGCCATGAAGCCGAAGGCTCGCCCGCTCACGTCGTCTGTAGTCCCTCCTCGCCATGCCGCCGCGCTGCCAAGCACGCGAGCAGCTGGTGGAGCCGCGCCTATGCACGCAGCATACGAAGAGGAGGACGATCGCGTGCTCCAGCACGCCAGCGAGGAGGAACTAGCGTGTCATTGTCGTCTCCGCCCGCGCGGAGGAGGCGCGCATGGTGGCTGTCGCGGCGGAAGCCGATCGCGCGTGCGTCGAGCCCGCAAACCGGGTGCGGACGCGGAATCTACCTTCGAGACCTTGAATGCCACGTGGATCCTGCAATCTGAAGGAGAAATTTGGGTCAGTCGACTCATGTGAGCCGTTTGATGCAACATGGATGGCTAGAAGGGCTTCTTCCACCTCTTCTGCCGTCTTCTTCCTTCGCTCCGTCGAACTTCTTTCACAAATCGACTGACCCAAATTATACTACTAGTATGAACATACTAAGTATAGTAGGAACACGAAGATACGGGCAGTAGTACCAACTGCAAGAAGAACAGTAGTAAGACATAGTACTAGTACTACTCTACGTACTAAAGAGTTCAAATAACAAGAAAGAACATAAACATAGTTCTGCCGGGGCCTCAGCACAACACACCCTTGAAAATAAACTAAGTAACTAGTCCGCTTGACACTGCAGTAGAACCAGCATGAGCGATGGCACTGCCACCTACTCGGAGTCCGAGTCCATGTCCTCGACTTCGTCCTCGTCCCTCTTCCTCTTCCTCTTCGCCGACGCTTCTTTGCTTGAACCGGACACTGGGCTCTGCTTCTTCATCCAACCCATGTAGATATTTAAAGAAAGGTAGGCATCTGTTGCTGCGTACAAGATGTGATCTTCATCTAATGTCTTCGACTCCCATGCATGATGAAACTCGTGATGAGGTTTCTTCAGTTTAGCGTACGATGGATCAATCATGGCTGCTGCTAGGGTCAGCATTGAAGGTTGAGAGGAGGACACCAGGCTTGCCTTCTAGAGATCGAAGGGCTGGCCTACAACGAGACCTATCCGACGTAGGACATCCTGGTCATTCTTAAAGCCTACAGTAACGAATTTCACTCTTTTGTCCTTGAGGAAGTTCTTAAAATCCTGGCACTCAATGTCGGCATGGCATATGTGGTAGACCAAGAAAACGTTATGTACGCAAACCTGGATCACGGTGGGCTTCTTCCTCTCTTCGTCCTTTAGATCCTTCTCTCGTTCCAGGACTGTGGTGTACTCAACATCTAGCCCAGCGACCCACTCATCCGTTGAACTGTTGAACATGCATAGGAAGCGAGCAAGCCATGCTTTCACCGTCGTGGATCCACGTGTGTAGATGACGATGAACTGATCGCCGGTGATGGCTCTAACCTGGTACTCAGCGGCGACCATGGAGATTTGGGAGGCCATGCATTTTGGAGGAGGGTTAGGAGAAGTTGAACTATTGTACCCTACAAAAACTGGGAGCGAACTAATGTGAAAGGACGACATGACTGGGAGTGAACTGTTGTGAGGTAGAAGACGGGGACGAGTAGGGTGTGCGAACGGCGTGGGGTTGCTAGCTTGCCCGGTGGATAAACGGCTGCAAGCCCCCAAAGAGTTCTCGAGAACTATGCGGGACCCACTAGATGTCATGTCTACTAGACCCATATCGTAGGCCTGACGGTATAGCTTCTGATGTTCACATGCCATGCCAGTGCGTGGATGTAACTTCACTTAATTCCGTCAACCGTCGTGCCTCCCACGACCTTCGCCTCCCTCATGTGGTCGCGCCCTTTGAGACTTCGACCGGCTATAAATGAGCAATTTTTTTTGCCTACTCCGCATGCATGATACTCCCTCTGGTCCTTTTTACTCTCGTCAACCGTTTGCAAAGTGTTTAACCAAATATATACTTTTTTTTGAACATCACCTTATATTAATTAACCAGCCACACCAGTACACTAATTCGATACAATATTCACCACATAGGGCGGTACGTTATTTACAAGAATACCATCTAATCTATTGTCAAAGCTATAGTTAGCGATTAAGTCTGCCACCTTATTGGTCGAACGGCTAATCTTTGACAATTAAAGATTGTTGATCAACTTCGAGATGCTCAACGCTTTCATCTTCAGGTCACACATAGCAGACCTATCATAGTCCCCCGATGCAAGAGACGCTACCACAAAAGCGCAATCAGTCTCTAAAATTACAGGATTATGAAGAGAAATACCTATGTAGAGACCGGCAATGCAAGCCCTAAGCTCTGCTTCCTCCATGCTTTGATAGGCATCAATGAAATCCCACGACCAAATTTATACTAAAAATATCAATATCTACAATACTGATTATAATGAGTATAAGAACTATGTTTTATAATGAGTGTAAAAATATTGATTTGACATTGTGAATGTTGATACTCCCTCCGTCTAGGTGAGTAAGTCATCTTAGGCTATGCACCGTGACCAAGGAGGAGGGGGAAACGAGAGACATTAATGTTTATTTGCTAATTAAATAGTATTGCATGCAATGAACTAACCACTGCATGTCATGTTTGATAGTCTCAGGTCATTAAAAGCATGCACACCCTCATCTCTTATTGGTTGATATGTCAAGAAACAAGAAACAAGGTAGAAGTTAATGCACCGCGCCTACGTGTTTTGGGATTATTTGGTTTTCGTAAGATGACTTACACACCTAGCTATTAGAGTACCACTACCTCCCTTCTAGTTTAAAGGGCTCGACTCAAAAATTTCACCTACTCTTAGCAATATAGTAGAGGTGGTGGAATAGTTTTTGAAGTCTGCAAAAGTACTCAACTAATGTTGTCGTTCTTCACAAAAAATGTGTTTACCAATGCATGCATGAACACTAGTTACTCTAACCCCCCTCTCTTATTTAATTCTTTGCCACATCAGCATGTTTGCTATTCCCGTGTGCATGATACCAGCTAAGATACCACCATTATGGCCAGCCTTAATCATCGCATGCAATAATTTAGTGCACCTTGAAATATGAACATGTGTGGGGCGTGTATGTTTTTAATGACTTGAGACTATACCTAGCCCGGCATGCAAGATGACTTATTATGCACTGTTCCCCATACCTGCAGGAAGCCCGTTCGTCTCCAAATATTTTCCTCTCCATGTGTGGAAACAATATGCCTGCCAAACTCTCCTTCTCCCTCCGGCGGTCCCACCACTCCACCCCGTGTGAAAAAATCTGCATGCATGACTCTCCTCCCCCACGCTCGTCCAATCCGTTGTGACCAGCAATATTTCCACCCCTTCGCTCCCCCGTAATTTACTCCAACAAATATGCCCATGTAGCTTTTACTTAACTTCAGGTGCATTGGGTCACTGACATACGGGCCCAGTAGTGTATTGGCCCACATGTCAGTGACGCAACTGGACCTGCAGTTCAGTCAGTGCAGCTCAGTCCATATATTACGTAGGTGTGCCATTGCTCGCTATAAATATTGCGCCTGCCACGACATCGCTATCTCCTCCCCCTCACGTTCGCGTTCATCGCTATCTCCTCCCCCTCACTCTCACGTCGACCACCATGGCATCGCCCCTCCCAAGCCCTAGGAGCCCCTCGCTGAACCGCGCGGACGGTCACGCGTCGCCGTTCCATTCCTCGCCGCCACTAGTCGAGGAGGATGCGTCGTCGTTCTGCTCCTCGCTGCTACGCGACGCATCGTCGTTCTGTTCCTCGCTGCCACTAGTCGAGGAGGACGCGTCGGTGTTCCGCTCCTCGCCGTGACGCGACGCGTCGCCGTTCTGTTCCTCACCGCCACTAGTCGAGGAGGACGCCTCGGCGTTCCGCTCCTCGCCGCGACGCGTCGAGGTGGACGCGTCGGCATTCCCAATCTCTCCAGCACGCGTGTCGGAGGACGCGTCGGCTCCCCGCTACGAGGAGAACGCCGCGCCACCCGCCGGGCCCCCCAACCTTGAGGAGCTTTGGCAAGAAATGGATATCGCCTTGTGGGAGGCTTTGCCTCCAGTAGAGCGCGCCAAAATAGAGGCGGAGAAGAAGGTCGAGGAAGAGAAGCGCACCGCGCAACAAGCTTTCTGGGAGATCTATGTCGCGTCCGAGAGAGTCAAGCAATTGGTTCTTTGGCAGAAGGCTTGTGCGAGGGCCGTGAGGGTGGCGGAGGACGCCCGTGCCGACGCCCTGAGTGCAGTCGGGCCCAAGCGCCTCATCTACGCTTGGCGGTACGTGGACCGGGTGCACGCTTCCAGCCAGGAGGAGTACCTGTTGGCGCCGGATTACCACACCGGTGAGATCGCGCTCGCCCGCCGGCAAGCCGCCAATCAGCACCTCGCGAGTTGCGAGGCTGAGGAAGAGGCATTGTGTCGGCGCGCTGGGAAACGGCCGCGCACCAGGGCACTCGTGGCGCACCGCAAGCGCTCCTGCGAGCGCCGTGGCTTTTAGGAGGAGTATAATTTTTGTTTCATAAGGCTATCTCATTAGTTTTGGGACGCAAATGATAAATCCCGAACGTTCAGGAATTTTTAGCATCCTTAATTAAGTATGTAAAAGTGAAAATTTGGAAATGTTGTGTATTATTACGCATTTTGCAAGTACATGCATATAGCACAAACTTTACTATATACTATCAGACTACACGTCTCTCTCGATATATGCTTGCAGACTTTTCTACTCCCTCCGTCCAGGTCAATAAGTCATCTTTGGTTGTGCACGGTGAACAAAAAGGAGGGAAGATTTGTACACCTAGACAGAGGGAGTACTACTATTACTTATGTACGTGCAAATGCACGTTTTAACATTACGATGCGGTTTTTGTAAAAGTAGAAAAACAGCACTAGTCAAGCTTGTGAAACGATTCCAACGTGAGTACTACTACTAGTAGGAGTACCAGGGGCGAGTTCTTTTAGGCTTCTAGATTAGTAATCCCATAACTACTACATCCGTCCTGGTTTATTGGTCCCCATCGTAATCTGTGTCAAATTTTGATCATAAATTTTACTAATGAAATGTTAGTGCATGTCACATGCACTACTCCATCCGTCTAGGTGAGTAAGTCATCTTAGGCTGTGCACCGTGATCAAGGAGGAGGAGAAGACGAGAAACGTTAATGTTTATTTGCTAATTAATAGTATTGCATGCAATGAACTAACCATTGCATGTCGTGTTTGATATCTCAAGTCATTAAAAGCATGCACACTCTTTATTTCTTATTGGTTGATATGTCAAGAAACAAGAAACGAGGTAGAAGTTAATGCACCGCGCCTAAGTGTTTTGGGATTATTTGGTTTTCGTAAGATGACTTACACACCTAGATGCAACGCGCCTAAGTGTTTTGAGTAACATTTCATTAGTTAAATCTTTGGTCAAAATTTAGCACAAATTACAATGGTGAGGAATAAACCAGGGCGGAGTAGTAGTTTAGAAGCCCAAATAAATGCGTGAGGCGCCTTATTGTTACTCTCCACTGTGACTAGTCTTGTGGGAAAAGCTGGGGAAGCCGCCAAAAGAACTGGCACTAGGTGTAGTAGCTAGGGATCGAGTGTGGGAGATGAACCGGAGAAAGTAAATGCAGAGAGATGAAATGCAAAAAAGACGGAGGGATGTGATGGTTGCTTGTCCGTTTATTTTACCAGGCCACTTATTACTGGGAGTGGTTGGGTTTTGTGATATGACGGCTTTACTGCCGCGCCACGAGTGAGAGGTGAGACTCCCGTGCAGTGCCGCCCTCTACACTTGTACTACATCAGTCGTGGTTTATTAGTCCCCCATTGAATTTGACTGAATATTTAACTCACAAAATGTTAGTGCATGTCAACAAAAACTATATCGTTGGATTCGTATTTGAACATAGTTTTGAATGATATAATTTTAGGTGACATGCATCAGTATTTATCGTACTATATATAATGTTAGTTCAATTTTTGGTCGTACTAATCTATAGTAGTAAGGTGCCCGTGTGTTGCACCAAAGAGTGAAATGCATTGATCGGGGAGTTGTTTATTTTGACAAAGGATGTGGGGGTCATCTCATGTGTAACGGGTATCGATAGGTTTCTTCGGATATTATCTCATCTCTAGAGCTCACAAACATCCGGGTGAAATAGATAAAAATGTATCTTTTGCAAACAAAAGCGTTCAACTGTTCAACCTGCATCCAAAACTTGTGAAGAAATAACACTTATTGTGCTTTGCAAGAAATGATCTTTAAGAATTAGTTTTGAGTATCGATTGTTATACATGTTGGCTACAGATGACATGGCACTTTCTTATAGTCAACAGTTGGCTATACTATTAAGTAATATTAACCATGCCCTTATACACCTAGACGGAGGGATTAAATCAGGATGACTTGCAAGGGGGCAGAGGAGATGTAAGAAATGGTTCATCGTAAGTCTTTCACCGGTACTGTAGTAAAAATTCATACATGGAAGATTCTAGACTAAACCATAAACGGATACACTTTTATTCATGCGCGATACTCCAATAGAGCAAGATCCTGCATGGAAGTCTCCACATGCTTAGACAGCGGATTACATTGAGTGAAGACTAATGATCAACATTTAACTTGATAATGCGTATTTTTTAGAAGAACAGAGAGGCTCCTCCCCGGTTCCATTATCAAATGAAACCCAAAGTGTCTTACATCAGCTCACTGAGAGGAGCAGTTCAAAGGAAGGACTGCGGCGAAAGCCACTCAAGTTTAACGACAAGCTTACAGAATCGAAAGCAGCAAAGACACGGGCCATAAGCGCCCACACACACACTACATGTTTTCTAAGTGCACTTCATAATGCGTATGTCCAGGTGAACCTCCTTGGAGTCCCGGTGCACCGAGTCGGCGGGTAAAGGATGGAACGGATGCCATGGGTTTTCCAAGTCCACATTGGTGGGATAGTCCCAGCTCCCCAGAGTCCAAGTCTGTCCGATGAGGCCGGTTTCGCCGCCCACGCGACCCGGAGGGGTAGTAACACTGACCACGCACCCGTACATCTGCCTCGTATCAGTGTCAGCGTCAGCGGCGACGTCCCTGACGCACATTACAGAGATGGGGCGCCGGCTTGCGCGGGCCTCGCTGGTGCCCACGATCAAGAGGAAGACGCTGCCGTCCTCCTCTGAGACTAGCAGGCGGCGGTGATCCTCCAGTGACTCCGGCATGGTGAATAGGTAGCATGTGTCGTACTTGATGTTCTCCTCCAAGGGCCAGTAGTGACCGTTGCACGCATCCGTGAGGTGATGCACCATGTCCGCCGGCGAGCCACAAAACGGCATCGGGCACTCATAGCAGTGGACGAAGGGCTCCTTGGAGGCATCGACCAGGCCGTCCATGAAACGGGAGTGGCTGTAGGGGACGTTGCGCCAGTTGAATATGTGAGCAAGTTACTACGAGATTTAATCTGAATAAGCACAAAATAAATCATGACGGCGATAACAGAGATGAAACTAATCATGTGGACTAGTATAGTAGTAGGATACAGAGTAGAAACATGAATTCTACCACGATTTCGAACAGGAAGGACTAAAACACATACGGTGCAACGGGAGCAGCACCGTTGGCGTTGAGGTTGTCACCCATGTCGTTGAGGAAGAGGTTGCCGAGGTCGGGGAAGAAGTAGTCGTCGGTGAAGTCGTGGCTGCCAGCAGTCGCGAGAGTGCGCTCCCCAGATTTCAACAGCGCCCGCCGAATGGAGCGCGGGAGGGAGTGGCTGTAGGGGACGTTGCGGCCGCCGAATGGAGCGCAGGAGTTGCACACGAAGCAGTAGACGGTGTCCTTACTAGTACTCCCTAGTCTCTATCTATCTATATCTATATATATCTACTCTTATAGAAAACCGAGTTGGTGATGATGGTATGCCTGCCATCTTGTAATATAGACCGTCCGATCTATATCTAACGGATAGAAAGCCAACTATGACAATTTTACAAAAGATACCCGCACCTCTCTCCACATTTACAGATAAGGCCTTGCCTCGTTCATCCTTATCTCCCACAACCTCGTGCTCCTCCCTATGTCTCTATCTCTACTACTTTTTTATAACAAATTGAATAGTGTTGCACCGCCGCTGCACGCCCGGCTGAACACGCCTCCTCGCCTCCATCATCACCAACTGAGTCTTTTATAGGAGTAGGAGTAGAGAAAAAACCGAGTTGGTGATGATGGTGTGTCGTGCAATGCACGGGCATCTTGCTATTTTTTGCATATAAGTCCAAACACCACGTAGACACGGTCTTCGAGCATGGTTCGTAGTCGTTCCACGCTCGGGCATTGAAGTTTGTAACTATTTTAGATTAGAATATACTACTCCTCCGGTGCTAGTAGTAGAGCAGAGTCCTACTCTACCACTCTACTCTAGCAAGCTAGGGCATAGTACTCTAGTAGGTACTGTAGGGAGTACCAGTACTGTGATCACTCAAGCAAGTTGTCTGGCATCGATATGACCCTACGCTGCTGGTATGTGTCTTGTAAGTCAAGCGGCGTGCTGTAGTCATCATCACCTGTCCACTTCCCGTAGCACATATTCGCTTCTCCATCTTTGTCCGCACATAATCTCGTCCAAGCTTCCATCCCCGCTAAGGTGCCTCCCCCCCTCGTCCGAAACCCAAGCACTAACAATGGCAGAACCGAGCAGCGTCCGCCGAAAGAGTGACTGGAATTCGCTCCCACAGAGATAATCAAGCTCACTATTTCACGTGTGGACAATCTCAGTACCATGCCGCTCGCCGCGTGCTCGTCGGGGCTGTACCGTTTACTCAAAGCCCTCAGGCTGGAGCTTTTTAAGCCAGCTCCTTGCCTGCTGATGCCGCCTGATCTTCAGAAATGGCATGTCACGCAGCATAACAATCGTAGGGTGGCGAGAATCAACCCCCTTCACTGCGATCCGATCCCCGTCAGCCTCAGCTACATTAACGGTATGTACTGGGTCGGCATGAACACGTCTTGGATGGTGCTCGTTGACGGTCGCGACAGCTGGATGCTCATGGAGGTCTACACCCGGTGATTGATATCCCTTCCTTCGATTAACACTGCACTGCTTTGGCACCGCGGCCCAGAATACTCGGAATCTTACAGTAGCCAACATGATACCAAGTTTGATTTGCTCAAGGTTGTAATCTGCCAAGTGCCCACAAGATCTGTGAATTATAAAGATTTCAGGCTAATTGCGTTCTTCAACCGCGGTCTCACCTGTCTGAGGTCACTGCGGTAAGTGGATAAATCTGCACGTCCATCGCAGGATCATACATCCTCCATGGTTCTCTGATGCCATTGAACACAACGGCTTCATTTACGCTGTCGATTCCTTCTATGGCTGGATGTATTGCTGGCCTACTCCAGTCATCGCTACAAACGGCTGTTACAGCAGTATGTTACTTTCCTATGATATCATGATGGCTTGCTTATATTACTGTCAACATTTACTGAAAAAATATTCATGCTCATAACATGCTGTTCTTAAGATTGACTAAATCAAGAGCCCTTTTTTATTTGACTCCAACTTGATACGATGTTGTAGGCCGCCTGGTGTCCCTACCCTTCCTAATCCCAGAACCTTTCAAAGAAAAGCGGCATGGCAGTTGCAGGTGGTTCCTGGCTCGATCAGACGACGGCGAAAGATTGATGATCGTTCGCACGTACCGGACCTGTTGTTTCGTGGAATACAATCACAGTCACTGCAAGGTCTTTGAGCAGGATCCCAGCTTCTTTGGGCCTTCAGGAATTTTTGATTGGAGGCTAGTAAGTAGCCTTGGTACACGCTCTTTGTTTGCCGGACTGAATTATCCCATTAACCAGGAGATAACTGACGGCAAGGATCATGATGGCAGCGCTATTTCGTTCATCAGGCAAAACTGTGTGTACACAGCATACCATGCGTCTCTGCATGCACCATACCCTGATATGTGCCGCCACGCTCTGCAGCCCAAAGTAGGAGAGAGGGTCGCAAGTATCAGACTTCGACCTGCTGGCTGGAGTTTCCCCCGTGAGGCACCCATCTGGTTCAAGCCGTCAGCCAATCTCCACAGCTTAATAAATAGTAACGTCTAACTGAGCCAGTTAGTTAGATGCGTACACTTGGTGTAGTAGGATCTTTATTAGTTTGATGCATACACTTATTCTTTTTTGGTAGCCCTTTTGTAATGATGGCTGATGTTTGGTTTGGAAGAGAGAGCTACGTCTTCACTCTTCTGGCCTGCTTACTGCTTCTGTTGCACCCCAGCCCTGGTTGCTGCTGCTGCTGTTTTCAATGTACAATCAGTAGTATATTTCGTCTATTGGTTGAATAAATGTCTTGTTAGAACGAAAAACACAATGTTTTGAAAGTCATTGCACAGTTCGATCCTTTAGTGCCCCGTACTGTATGTAGCTCATACTATTTTTCGTAGGGGACACATTTTCCACTTGTTGATAACATGCAGCCCACTGATGAAGGCCCAATAGAGAAGCCCATAATTAACTGGAAGGGAGGCTCTCACATGAATCTGGCCCAGGTACATGCTCATGGTCCCCTAAACATAAATAAGTAAATAAATAAACAAAGCTAAATGCTCATGCACCAGTTCTTTGGGAAAATAGGTAGCCCAGTATTTCTTTTTGAAGAATACCCAAGCTAGGCCTATTTGTTTTCTCCGAATTACTGGGCTGCAAATCTTTCAAGACGAGGTGGGATGCATTCCGTCCTGGCCAAAGAGTATGGTCAATGTCTGTTAAAAGTAATATCAAAAGAGGTTGAAAATTCCAAAATTATAGCAAATGGGATATTAGTTTTTTTTAATTTTGTTCTTCACTGATATCTTATACGTATTTCATTGGATTTAACATGACATAGTACTAATTTATTTTTAAATTTGTTTTAGTATGGCTATTAATTTTTGGATTAAGAATATTTCGTTCCCCGGCAAAAATTTGCAAATTTTCAAAATTTCCCACATATTTAGTTAATTTTTTGACCCTGGTACTGACCAGAAAATGGCCGGCAATTCTAAAAATGGAAAACGGGCTGCAATAAATTCCATATGAATTAGAAAATGAGTAAAAATTATAAAAATAATAGCAAATGGGATGTACACGCCACAGATTTCGAGGCTGACTTGTTTACGCAAGGCTTTGTCAGTGAACGCACGATTCTAGCAGTAGTGACTGTTGGATGTCCATCCAACGGCCGACTTGCTTCTTCAATCTCTGATCTTCTTGCTCCAGCCGCCGAAAATAGCTAGCGCCGGCGGGACTGCCTGCTCCCTCCTCTTGTGGCATGTTGTGATGCCGCGCAGGCTTCCCCGGCCCACCCTACTCCCTCCGCTGGCCTGGCCGCACGCAATAAACTGCCTCCTTATTACGCGGAAAAAAATGATTCCTCCCACTGACATCTGGGGCGCACCGGTTGGGAGGCTGACCTATGGGCCTACTATGTTGACGCGTATGCAGGGCTTGTCAACTTAGTCAACAAACAATTCCAGCAGCAGTAACCGTTGGATTTGAATCGAATGGTCCTGCTGCTTCTTCAATCGCTGCTCTTCTTGCACCAGCCACCCAAACCAGCGCTGGGGAGACCGCCTGCTCCTGCCTCCAGTGGCCGGCTATGCTGCCGTTGAGGCCTCATAGCCCCCTACTACTCCCACCGCTAGCCAGGCCCTGCGGCGACGGCAGCCTCACACCACAGCCGAACCAGTGAACCCTCGTACTCCTCTACGCGTGGGCATCCACTGCCGCGTCTTCCCTGGCTCCGCGTCGTCCCCTTCCTAGGCCTCGCCGTCGTCCACCACCTTGGTGCTCTCGACGCGGCGTGGTCAATGTGGTCAACGACATTCCATCGGAAGAGTACTGCACGTGGAGAGTCTGACAGCTGGGTCCATGGCCACAGCCCAGTTTTTTTGTGATTTGCCAAGTAAGTCGCTTTGTTAGGCCTGTTGGACTGCAAATCTTTCAAGACGAGGAGAGCTTTCATTCGGCTGGCCGAGAAAATGGCCCATCAATAATGAGAAATGGGCTGTACATTTTTAAAACACATCAAACCGGCAATTAGTTTCAAATATCTTTTTTTTTATTTCGAGATTTTAAATTACATTAATTTTTATGCGTGGAGAATTTGTTGGAGTTTATATTGATATACATTTATTTTTAAAATCAGTTTGAATGTCAGTCGAAATTTCGGGATTAAAAATAGTTCAGACCGCACCGAAATATGCAAAATTTTGTATAATTTTTTAACTGTGGCCACAATATGGGCTGTAATGCTAACAAAAATAATATGGGCTCCAATAAAAACCTTAAGAATTAGCAAATGGGCTGTAAATTATTAAAAATAATGGCAGATGGGTTGTATGCTGTTTTCCACAGATTTGAGGCTTTCCTAAAAAAAGGATGACGCACAAGCACTGACTGCTTTTTTGAGATCCACAAGCAGTGACTGTTGGATGGCCATCCAACGGCCGCCGTGCTTCTTCAATCTCTGCTCTTCCTACTCCAGCCGCTCAAACAAGCGCCGGCGGGACTGCTTGCTCCCTCCTCCCCGCGGCCGGCTCTGACAGCTCGGACCCACCAGCTATATCTTCGTACGCAAGGAAGTGCCTCCTTATTACGCACAAAAAATGAATACTCCCCCTGTTAGCTGGGACCCAGTATAGTGGCAGGCTGACTTGTGGGCCTACTAAGTTGACGGGGACGGAGGGCTTTGTCAACTTAGTCAATATGCACGATTCTAGCTCCAGTGACCGTACGATGTCCATCCAACGACCGTAGTGCTTCTTCAACCTCTGGTCTTCTTGCTCCAGCTACCCAAACCAGTGTCGGTCATGCCTCGTGCTCCTGTCTCCCATGGCCGGCTACGATGCAGCGGAGGCCTCACAACCCCCTACTACTCCCACCGCTGGCCAGGCCATCCGTCTACTCACCCACACCCCCTATTATTCTGCGGTGACGGCAGCCTCACACCCCAGCGAACCAGTGAACCCTCGTACTCCTCTACGCGTGGGCATCCACTGCCGCATCTTCCCCGGCTCCGCGTCGTCCCCTTCCTAGGCCTCGCTATCATCCACTGCCCTGGTGCTCTCGGCGCGGCGTGGTCAACGTGGTCAAGGAACGGCTTCCATCGGACATGGACTGTACGTGGAGAGGCTGACAGCTGGGTCCACGGCCGCAACAAGGAAGTGCCTCCTTATCACGCGCAAAATAATTATTCCTCCACCTGACAGTGGGGACCCACCGGACGGGCCACCATATTTCACGAAAAAATGTTTCCCCCCTGACTGCTAGGACCCACCAGCTACACCTTCGCACGCAAGGAAGTGTGTCGGGGCAAAAAAAACGATTCGCCCCCGTGACTGCTGGGACCCACCAGCTACATCTTCGCACGCAAAGGAAGTGCGTCCGGGCAAAAAGAAATGATTCGCCCCTCTGACTGCTGGGACCTACTAGCTACATTTTCGCACGCCAGGAAGTGCCTGATAGTCGGGACCCACCTGGTCGAAGCGTACGTAGCGTTGTCATTCTGGTCGCGAACGTGTACGTACATATATACTGGTGGATGTAGAGGAGTGCACGTGTCGTAGTAGAGGCGCGCACATAGCATTTACACGTACGTACAGCGGCCAGGGTGCAAGAAAGAAAATACGGCCACGTATGTGTACATACGGGCGGGGTCTCGAACGGCTACTCGCGCATACGTACGGCGAGGGCTCGTGTACATGGCTGGGTCGAAACAGAGAAACAACATCGTCATCGTGTTCATGGGGAGCCAAACCGGCTGGGTCGGAACGGAATGTGTGGTCGTGTTCATCGGGGGGGCTTGGACGGAACAGGCGATGGAAACGAGGCCTGGCGTACCGCACAACGGAGGAAACGGCCTTGTGTTTGACCAGCCACGTTCGAAACGGGATCCTGTTCATCAGGAGGGGTCTGGTGTACCGCAAAACGGAGGAAACGGACCTCCTGCGGTCGAAACGGGGGTCCTGTTGATCGGGAGGGGTGTGGCGTACCGCAAAACGGACAAAACGGACCTCCTACGGTCGAAATGGGGGTCCTGTTGATCGGGAGGGGTGTGGCGTACCGCAAAACGGACGAAACGGACTTGTGTTGCAGC
>NC_057807.1:100081318-100096033 GCF_018294505.1 Triticum aestivum | reverse complement strand
CGGGGATCCTGTTCATCGGGAGGGGTGTGGCGTACCGCAAAACGGGACTCCACGGGATACTGTTCACCTCCACCGTCGACCTCCTCCAGCCTCCACAGGGCTACTGTTCATCCAGCCTCCACCGCGCGCTACTCCACCGACTACTGTTCAACCACCCCTCCACGGGCACCCCTCCACCGTCTACTGTTCATCCAGCCCTCCACACCACAGGGTCCTGTTCAACCACCCCTCCACGGCCACCCCTCCACCGCCTACTGTTCATCCAGCCCTCCACACCACAGGTTCCTGTTCATCCAGAGGCAACGCCACCGCTCACTGTTCATCCAAACCCCCCCGCAACGCTCACTGTTCATCCCAGAGGCAGCATCGATCGGCTTCAGTTAGCAGCAGTAGCGAAGGAATCGCTCCATCGGGTTCAGTTAACAGCCATCGATCGATCGCTCGGGTTCAGTAACGTGTAGCCTGCAGTGCAATCGCTCGGGTTCAGTTAGAGCTCAACGCCTCGCTCGGGTTCAGTTAGAGCCAACGCCTCGCACGTGTACGAGAGAAACGCGCATCGCTCGGCCCCCCGACCTCCCGCCGTAACCGGCAACTCCCCAAAATTTTCCTCCCCCTCGCTTCTACCACGGTTTTTTCCTTCATGGACGGCCCAAAGAATGTCATGCAGCTGCATCTCCGGCCCGCCCAGGACAAAAAGCCCATTTTTTGTCATGATTTTTTGTCATAGAAGTAGGAGCCCACCACATCTATGATGATACCCGGTTTTGTCACAATTATCGTCATAGAAGTGTCATATGTATGACAGAAAAAAAATTCGTTCGGCCCAAAATGTCACGGATGTGTCTTTTTTGTAGTGAACAAAGTAGCATATCATATACACTAGTTGTCAAAGTTGGCGACCAATGCAAATAAACACCGCAGCAAAACAAGTCCAGAACTGAAACCACTTCAGAATATCTCAAGAAACAATATCCTGGGTACCCATAATGCTGGCAAGATGCTTAGCAAGATTATTAACTTTCTCTTGTTTGGCGCTTAAATCCTCCAAGGCTTGCTGTTGCACCAGAAAGTATCCATCTGAATTCTGTAGGGACTTCCTCAGTCCTTCAGCTTCCTGTCGTAGCACATCTGATTGATGTCTTTCAACTTGAAGTTGAGACCCAAGAAGACGAACTGATTCAGGCAGCGAGTTCGAAGAGCTTGTGCGAGCAGTAGTGGCCAGTAACTCGAACACTACATCAAGACTCAACTTTTGGGTTCCCTCACTATCGTCGAGATAGTTTTTATCAACTTTCTTGGAGACCAACAGGGATGTCTCACTATCTTGAACCTTATCTGCATTACTTCCTTTACCATTGCATAACGGGGTACTGTTCTCCAATATTTTGTCTGCATTCTAAAAGAGAAACAAGCAGACACATCACAGGTTTACCATGTTGTATATGAAACTCATTTTGGTAAATCAGTTTAGTAGTAAAGTGGACAGGATAATAACATGAAACAAACATATATCTATGTATCATGGTCACTTTATGGTCTATATCATTCTAGTTTTTGTTGCCAAATCAAGATAGAGACACAGTTCAAATAATATTTGTTCAAGACAAAGCAGAATAGAAAGAATATAAGTGTGGGAAACTATAGAGCAATAACAACACTTGTAATATGCATGACATGAGAACATAACTATTTATTCAATTGAAACTAAAACCAACATAGCACAAGTTACAACAACAAACCAGTTAAAGAAACAGGTTTAAAACATACATGTTGCGCCATTGGAGTTTCAATTCCATCCTTCAAATTTGAAAATAGTTGGTATGAGTAAAACAGTGATGCAAGGGCAAAGGAGTATGAACCATAGCTACAAAACCTGACCTGAGAACAATTCTTCTTCTCCTTTAAGCGTTGAGTTGGGATTCGGAGTGGTGGTCCTCGTGCTTTGGGCACTGTAGTTCCCTTACTAACTGCTCATGTTTAGGTGCTCTATGGTGGAGACGGTGATGTGTCAACTGGAACTAGGTTACTATTTGCTGGGGTTGGGGTTAGAAGGGGTGTAGTTGATTTTCTGTCCAACTGGGGGGGTACAATCTGCGAGAGTCTAGGTTATGTGTGGTGGGGCTGGTTCTTGAGCAAGTACAACCGTGGTTCTATCTGCATCAATGCTACCTCTTGAGCACTGCGTTGGTTTTTCCTTGAAGAGGAAAGGGTGATGCAGCAAAGTAGCGTAAGTATTTCCGTCAGTTTTTGAGAACCAAGGTATCAATCCAGTAGGAGGCTCCACAAAAGTCCCTCGTACCTACACAAACAAACAAGAACCTCGCAACCAACGCGACAAAGGGGTTGTCAATCCCTTCACGGAAACTTGCAAAAGTGAGATCTGATAGAGATAATATGATAAGATAAATATTTTTGGTATTTTTATTATTTAGATTGGAAAGTAAAATATGCAAATAAAATATAGATGGGAAACTTATATGATAAAAGATAGACCCAGGGGCCATAGGTTTCTCTAGTGGCTTCTCTCAAGATAGCATAAGTATTACAGTGGGTGAACAAATTACTGTCGAGCAATTGATAGAAAAGTGCATAGTTATGAGATTATCTAGGCATGATCATGTATATAGGCATCACGTCCACAATAAGTAGATCGAAACGATTCTGCATCTACTACTATTACTCCACACAAAGACCGACTCCTGCCTGCATCTAGAGTATTAAGTTAATGAAGAACAGAGTAATGCATTAAGAAAGATGACATGATGTAGAGGGATAAACTCATGCAATATGATATAAACCCCATCTTTTTATCCTCAATGGCAACAATACAATACGTGCCTTGCTTCCCCTGCTGTCACTGGGAAAGGACACCGCAAGATTAAACCCAAAGCTAAGCACTTCTCCCATTGCAAGAAAGATCAATCTAGTAGGCCAAACCAAACTGATAATTCGAAGAGACTTGCAAAGATAACCAATCACACATAAAAGAATTCAGAGAAGATTCAATTATTTCTCATAGATAAACTTGATCATAAACCCATAATTCATCGGATATCGACAAACACACCGCAAAAAGAGTTACAACGAATAGATCTCCAAGAAGATCAAGGAGAACTTTGTATTGAGATTCAAAGAGAGAGAAGAAGCCATCTAGCTAATAACTATGGACCCGAAGGTCTGTGCTAAACTACTCACAACTCATCGGAGAGGCCTCGGAGATGATGTAGAGGCCCTCCGGGGTCGATTCCCCTCCAATGGAGCACCGGCGAAGGCTCCAAGATGGGATCTCGCAGATACAGAAGGTTGTGGTGGTGGAATTAGCTTATCGTGGTGCTCCAGGATGTTCTTGGGGTACGTGGATATATATAGGAGGAAGAAGTAGGTCGGTGGAGCCACGAGGGGCCCACGAGGGTGGGGGCGTGCCCACGCCCTTAGGGCGCACCGGGCACCCTCGTGGCCGCCTCGTTTGCTACTTGACGTCCACTCTAAGTCTCTTGGTTTGCAATTATTCCAAAAAGATCGCTCCCGAAGGTTTCATCCCATTTGGACTGCGTTTGATATTCCTTTTCTTCGAAACACTAAAATAGGCAAAAAAAACAGCAATTCGGGCTGGGCCTCCAGTTAGTAGGTTAGTCCAAAAATGATATAAAAGTGTAAAGTAAAGCCCATAAACATCCAAAACAGGTAATATAATAGCATGGAACATAAAAAATTATAGATACATTGGAGACGTATCAAGCATCCCCAAGCTTAATTCCTGTTCGTCCTCGAGTAGGTAAATGATAAAAACAGAATTTTTGATGTGGAATGCTACCTAGCATAATTCTCAATGTAATTTTCTTTATTATGGCATGAATGTTCAGATCCAAATGATTCAAAATAAAAGTTCATATTGACATAAAAACAATAATACTTCAAGCATACTAACAAAGCAATCATGTCTTCTTAAAATAACATGGCTAAAGAAAGCTATCCCTACAAATCATATAGTCTGGCTAGCTCTATCTTCATCACACAAAGTATTTAATCATGCACAACCCCGATGACAAGCCAAGCAATTGTTTCATACTTTAGTATTCTCAAACTTTTTCAACTTTCACGCAATACATGAGCGTGAGCCATGGACATAGCACTATATGTCGAATAGGATGGTGGTTGTGGAGAAGACAAAAAAGGAGAAGATAGTCTCACATCAACTAGGCGTATCAACGGGATATGGAGATGCCCATTAATAGATATCAATATGAGTGAGTAGGGATTGCCATGCAACGGATGCACTAGAGCTATAAATGTGTGAAAGCTCAACAAAAGAAACTAAGTGTGTGCATCCAACTCGCTTGCTCACGAAGACCTAGGGCATTTAGAGGAAGCCCATCATTGGAATATACAAGCCAAGTTCTATAATGAAAAATTCCCACTAGTATATGAAAGTGACAACATAGGAGACTCTCTATCATGAAGATCATGGTGCTACTTTGAAGCACAAGTGTGGTAAAAGGATAGTAGCATTGTCCCTTCTCTCTTTTTCTCTCATTTTTTTTCTTTTCTCTTTTTTTCTCTTTTTTCTTATTTTTTTCTTTTTTTATTTGGCCTTTCTTTTTTTTTCTTTTTTTTATAATGTCCGAAGTCTCATCCCGACTTGTGGGGGAATCATAGTCTCCATCATCCTTTCCTCACTTGGGACAATGCTCTAATAATGAAGATCGTCACACTTTTATTTACTTACAACTCAAGATTACAACTCGATACTTAGAACAAAATATGACTCTATATGAATGCCTCCGGCGGTGTACCGGGATATGCAATGAATCAAGAGTGACATGTATGGAAGAATTATGAAGGTGGCTTTGCCACAAATACGATGTCAACTACATGATCATGCAAAGAGCAATATGAGAATGATGATGCGTGTCATAATAAACGGAACGGTGGAAAGTTGCATGGCAATATATCTCGGAATGGCTATGGAAATGCCATAATAGGTAGGTATGGTGGCTGTTTTGAGGAAGGTATATGGTGGGTGTATGGTACCGACGAAAGTTGCGCGACACAAGAGAGGCTAGCAATGGTGGAAGGGTGAGGTGCGTATAATCCATGGACTCAACATCAGTCATAAAGAACTCATATACTTATTGCAAAAATCTACAAGTCATTGAAACCAAAGTACTACATGCATGCTCCTACGGGATAGATTGATAGGAAAAGACCATCGCTCGTCCCCGACCGCCACTCATAAGGAAGACAATCAATAAATAAATTATCCTCCAACTTCATCACAAAGCGGTTCACCATACGTGCATGCTACGAGAATCACAAACTTTAACACAAGTATTCCTCAACTTCATAATTACTCCACTAGCACGTCTCTAGTATCACCATCCTCATATCTCAAAACAATTATCAAGCATCAAATTGATCATAGCATCCAATTCACTTTCTATGATAGTTTTTATTATACCCTACTTGGATGCCCATCATTCTAGGAGCAATTTTATAACCATAGCAAATACCATGTTGTTCTTAATACTCTCAAAATAATATAAGTGAAGCATGAGAGATCAAAAATTTCTACAAAATAAAGCCACCGCTGTGCTCTAAAAGATATAAGTGAAGCACTAGAGCAAAATTATCTAGCTCAAAAGGTATAAGTGAAGCACATAGAGTATTCTAATAAATTCCAAATCAAGTGTGTCTCTCCCAAAAGGTGTGTAAAGAAAGGACGATTGTGCTAAACTAAAAAGCAAAGACTCATATCATACAAGATGCTCCAAGCAAAACACATATCATGTGGCGAATAAAAATAAGCTCCAAGTAAAGTTACCGATAGACGAAGACGAAAGAGGGGATGCCTTCCGGGGCATCCCCAAGCTTAGGCTTTTGGTTGTCCTTGGATTATCTTGGGATGCCATGCGCATCCCCAAGCTTAGGCTCGTGCCACTCCTTATTCCATAGTCCATCAAATCTTTACCCAAAACTTGAAAACTTCACAACACAAAACTCAACAGGAAATCTCATAAGCTCCGTTAGTGCCAAAAAGAAAAACCACCACATAAGGTACTGTAATGAACTCATTATTTATTTATATTGGTGTTAAACCTACTGTATTCCAACTTATCTATGGTTCATACCCCCCGATACTAGCCATATATGCATCAAAATAAGCAAACAACACACGACAAACAGAATCTGTCAAAAACAGAACAGTCTGTAGCAATCTGTAACTTTCGAATACTTCTGGAACTCTAAAACTCCTACTAAAATAGGATGTCCTAGGAAATTTGTCTATTGATATACTGCAAAAAGATCAACGCAAAATCACATTTCTGTGATTTATTAAAATTATTCCCGCGCGTGCAAAAGGTTCTGTATTTCAGCAGAATCAAATTAACTATCACCGTAGGTTATCCTATAGGTTCTACTTGGCACAAACACTAATTAAAACATAAAACCACATCTAAACAGAAGCTAGATGAATTATTTATTACTAAACAGAAGCAAAAATCAAGTAACAAAATAAAATTGGGTTGCCTCCCAACAAGCGCTATCGTTTAACGCCCCTAGCTAGGCATAAAAGCGAGAATAGATCTAAGTATTGTCATCTTTGGCATTCAATTCATAAGTAGCTCGCATGATAGATTCATAAGGTAATTCGACTTTCTTTCTTGGAAAGTTTTCCATGCCTTTCCTTAATGGAATTTGGAATCTAATATTCCCTTCCTTCATATCAATAATTGCACCAATCGTTCTAAGGAAAGGTCTACCAAGAATAATAGGACATGAAAGATTGCAATCTATATCAAGAACGATAAAATCTACGGGCACTTAATTTATATTTGCAACAATAAGAACATTATTGATCCTTCCCATAGTTTCTTAATGGTGGAATCCGCAAGGTGCAAGTTTAAAGAGTAATCATCAAAATCATGGAAACCTAGCACATCACATAAAGTTTTTGGAATTGTGGAAACACTAGCACCCAAATCACACAAAGCATAGCATTCATGATATTTCATTTTAATTTTTATAGTAGGTTCCCACTCATCATAAAGTTTTCTAGGTATAGAAACTTCCAATTCAAGTTTTTCCTCATAAGATTGCATCAAAGCATAAACAATATGTTTGGTAAAAGCTTTATTTTGACTATAAGCATGAGGAGAATTCAACACGGATTGCAACAAGGAAATGCAATCTACAAAAGAACAATTATTATAATTAAATTCCTTGAAATCCATAATAGAGGGTTCATTGCTATGTAAAGTTTTGACCTCACCAACCCCACTTTTACCAAATTTAGCATCAAGATCTAAAAACTTCAAATCATTGGGACGCCTTTTGACTAAAGTTGACTCATCTCCAGTCCCATCATTATCAAGATTCATATTGCAAAACAAAGATTTAATAGGGGACACATCAATAACTTTTAGATCTTCATCATTATTTTCATGGAAACTAGAAGAACACGCTTTTATAAAGCAATCTTTGTTAGCACGCATCCTAGCGGTTCTTTCTTTGCACTCATCAATGGAAATTCTCATGGCTTTGAGAGACTCATTGATATCATTCTTAGGAGGAATAGATCTAAGTTTCAAAGAATCAACATCAAGAGAGAGTCTATCAACGTTCCTAGCCAATTCATCAACTTTAAGCAATTTTTCTTCAAGCAAAGCATTGAAATTCTTTTGAGAGATCATAAATTCTTTAACACTATTCTCAAAATCATAGGGCATATTATTAAAATTTCCATAAGAGTTGTTGTAGGAATTACCATAATTATTAGAGGAATTACTAGGAAACAACCTAGGATTAAAGTTTCCTCTATAAGCATTGTTACCAAAATTATTCCTACCAACAAAATTCACATCCATAGATTCTTTATTATTCTCAATCAAAGTAGACAAGGGCATATCATTAGGATCAATAGGAGCACTATTAGTAGCAAACAATTTCATAAGTTCATCCATATTTCCACTCAAAACATTAATATCTTCTATGTCATGTACTTTTTTACTAGTAGATCTTTTGGTGTGCCATTGAGAATAATTGACCATAATGTTATCAAGGAGTTTAGTAGCTTCTCTTAAAGTGATTTCCATAAAAGTGCCTCCCGTGGCCGAATCTAAAAGATTTCTAGAAGAAAAATTCAATCCGGCATAGAAATTTTGTATGATCATCCATAAATTCAAACCATGTGTAGGACAATTGTGAATCGTTAATTTCATTCTTTCCCAAGATTGGGCAACATGCTCATGATCAAGTTGTTTAAAATTCATAATATCGTTTCTAAGAGAGATAATCTTAGTGGGAGGAAAATACTTAGAGATAAAAGCATCTTTGCACTTATTCCATGAATCAGTACTATTTTTAGGCAAAGACGAAAACCAAGTTTTAGCACGATCTCTAAGTGAAAATGGAAATAACTTCAATTTAACAATATCATTATCCGTATCTTTCTTCTTTTGCATATCACACAAATCAACGAAGTTATTTAGATGAGTAGCGGCATCTTCACTAGGAAGGCCGGAGAATTGATCTTTCATAACAAGATTCAACAAAGCAGCATTGATTTCACAAGATTCATCATCATTAAGAGGAGAAATTGGAGTGCTAAGGAATTCATTATTATTGGTATTGGAAAATTCACACAATTTGGTATTATCTTGCGCCATCGCGACAAGCAATCCAACACACAAGCACACAAGAAGGCAAGCGAAAGAGATAGGAGAATGGGAAAGAGAGGGCGAATAAAACAGCAAGGGTGAAGTGGGGGAGAGGAAAACGAGAGGCAAATGGCAAATAATGTAATGCGAGGGAGATAAGTTTGTGATGGGTACTTGGTATGTCTTGACTTGAGCGAAGACCTCCCCGGCAACGGCGCCAGAAATCCTTCTTGTTACTTCTTGAGCACTGCATTTCTTTTCCCTTGAAGAGGAAAGGATGATGCAGCAAAGTAGTGTAAGTATTTCCCTCAGTTTTTGAGAACCAAGGTATCAATCCAGTAGGAGGCTCCTCAAAAGTCCCTCGTACCTACACAAACAAACAAGAACCTCGCAACCAACGCGATAAAGGGGTTGTCAATCCCTTCACGGAAACTTGCGAAAGTGAGATCTGATAGAGATAATATGATAGATAAATATTTTTTGTATTTTTATGATATAGATTGGAAAGTAAAAGATGCAAATAAAAGATAGATGGGAAACTTATATGATAAAAGATAGAACCGGGGGCCATACGTTTCATTAGTGGCTTCTCTCAAGATAGCATAAGTATTACGGTGGGTGAACAAATTACTGTCGAGCAATTGATAGAAAAGCGAATAATTATGAGATTATCTAGGCATGATCATGTATATAGGCGTCACGTCCGTGACAAGTAGACTGACTCCTGCCTGCATCTACTGCTATTACTCCACACATCGACCGCTATCCAGCATGCATCTAGAACCTTGCAACCAACACGATAAAGGGGTTGCCAATCCCTTCATGGCCACTTGTAAAAGTGAGATCTGATAGAGATAATAATAAGATAAATATTATTGGTATTTTTATGATGTAGATTGGAAATTAAAGATTGCAAAATAAAATAGATCGAAAACTTACATGATGGAAAATAGACCTAGGGGCCATAGGTTTCACTAGTGGCTTCTCTCAAGATAGCATAAGTATTACGGTGGGTGAACAAATTACTGTCGAGCAATTGATAGACAAGTGCATAGTTATGAGATTATCTAGGCATGATCATGTATATAGGAATCACGTCCACAACAAGTAGATCGAAACGATTCTGCATCTACTACTGTTACTCCACACATCGATTGACTACTGCATGCATCTAGAGTATTAAGTTCATGAAGAACAGAGTAACACATTAAGAAAGATGACATGATGTAGAGGGATAAACTCATGCAATATGATATAAACCCCATATGCCTTACTGCCCCTGCTGTCACTGGGAAAGGACCCCGCAAGATTGAACCCAAAGCTAAGCACTTCTCCCATTGCAAGAAAGATCAATCTAGTAGGGCAAACCAAACTGATAATTCGAAGAGACTTGCAAAGATAAACAATCACACATAAAAGAATTCAGAGAAGATTCAATTATTTCTCATAGATAAACTTGATCATAAACCCACAATTCATCGGATCTCGACAAACACACCGCAAAGAGTTACATCGAATAGATCTCCAAGAAGATCAAGGAGAACTTTGTATTGAGATTCAAAGAGAGAGAAGAAGCCATCTAGCTAATAACTATGGACCCAAAGGTCCGTGCTAAACTACTCACAACTTATCGGAGAGACCTTGGAGATGATGTAGAGGCCCTCCATGGTCGATTTCCCCTCTGACGGAGCACCGGCGAAGGCTCCAAGATGGGATCTTGCGGATACAGAAGGTTGCGGTGGTGGAATTAGGTTTTCATGGTGCTCCTGGATGTTCTCGGGGTACGTGGATATATATAGGAGGAAGAAGTAGGTCGGTGGAGCCACGAGGGGCCCACGAGGGTGGGGCGCTCCGGGCACCCTTGGGGCCTCCTCATTCGCTGCTTGACGTCCACTCCAAGTCTCCTGGTTTGCAATTGTTCCAAAAAGATCGCTCCCGAAGGTTACATCCCGTTTGGACTCCGTTTGATATTCCTTTTCTTTGAAACACTAAAATGGGCAAAAAAACAGCAATTCGGGCTGGGCCTCCGGTTAGTAGGTTAGTCCCAAAAATGATATAAAAGTGTAAAGTAAAGCCCATAAACATCCAAAACAGGTAATATAATAGCATGGAACAATAAAAAATTATAGCTGGTAGCACTATCTTTTCTGAAGACCGTGTTGTTACTCCCTTAAATACTGCCATCACCCTCTCCAATTCAAATGGCTGATAAACAAGAAAAGCAATTGAATGTACAGACACTGTATGATAGACAGGTGCGATGGATAGTGGGGAATAAAAGAGGGCATGAAATAATTCACATTTATGTTGTCTAACCAAACAGGATAGCATGACACAATTTCACACATATGATGGCTAATTAAACATGATAGCATGACATAATTTCACATTATGATGGCTAACTAAAAAAGATGGAAGGACATAGTTCAAAATATGATGACTATGTAAACAAGATGACATGATATAACTGTATAATTTGTTTATTAAATAGGTTGGCATGCCATCATTTACATACATGTCGCCTATGGAAACATGATAGCATGATATAATTCACGGATAGAATGGCATAATTCAAAATATGATGACTATAAACACTAAACAAGATGAGATGATATAACTATATGATGTCTTTATTAAATGGGTGGCAATGCCATAATTCAGATAGATGTTGTGTATGCAAACATGATGGCACGATATAATTCAAATATATGATTTATATAGTAAGCAAGTAAGTAGATGGCAATCCATATATGATGTAAAAACTAAGCAATGCAAGACAACATGCTTGACATGGGTAATATAACCCTACCTAGTTTGAGCATAGACCTCAGGGGGGAAATAGGACTGGTCATCAGTCTCTAAATCCTCCTCTGAGGAGCTCTCTATAACCAGCAAGGTGTTTGCTTCAGCGGGTAGCATTGTCTGATCTGAATACCTTATTTTCACTCTAGATACTTCCATCATCGCTTCAAATGGCTGATGCACAGGAAGAGTAGTTGAATATACAAATGTTGTCGACAAATGGAACACGTAATACAAAAAAATGATAGCATGATATAATTCACATACATGATGATTGGCTAAACAAGATGGCATTGGATAATTCACATATATAATGCCTTTGCAACAAGATAGCGTTGCATAATTCACATATATAATGTCTTGCAAAAAGATGGCAATGCATAATTCACATATATGATAATTACACACTAAACATGTGGCATTCACACAAAACATGTCTAAACTACTCAAATGGCATAGCAATGCAAGACACCATACGCACGATATGAGCAACATAACCCTGCCAAGTTAGAGCATACACCTCGGGGGGTGGGGGGAATAGGACTGGTCATCTGTCTCTGAATCCTCCTCTGAGGAGCTATCTGTAAGCAGCAAGATATGCACTTCGTCAGATAGCATAGTCTACTCTGAAGACCTTGTTTTCACTCCAGAATTTTCCATCACCATGTCAAATGGCTGATGCACACATAGAGTAGTTGAATGTACTAACATTGTTGACAAATGTAATACATAACAAAAAAGGATGGCCTGATATAATTTGCATATAAGATGACTAGCCAAGCAGGATGGCATTGCAAAATTCACATATATGATGCCTGGCTAAACAAGATGGCGTTGCATAATTCACATAAACGATGAATAAACTAAACAGATGGCATTCACACAAAGCATGTCTAAACTAAGCAGATGACATATTTGATGTATAAAGTAAGCAATGCAAGGCACCATATGCATGATATAACCAACATCAGCATGCCAAGTTAGAGCAAAGACCTCGGGGGGTAAATAGGAGTGGTCTTCTCCTTCTGAATCCCCCTCAAAACAGATATCTTCCTCTCGATTACAATCCTAAATGGGTGGAGGGGGATGCCTTTGCGCCTACCATGGACCGACGTCTGCATGAAATTTTATTGCCACGCAAGGCTCGTCTCTTTTGCTCTACATGTTCAGTTCCATTGTGTACAATAACTGACATGCATAGGAATAAAACATAGTGAGATTATGTAAGGAGTGCATGCAGAAATCAAGAGTGATGGTAGCAACCTGTGGATAGACCCAAAACCAATGATAGCAGGCAGATAATGGCTTTAGTTAAAAAATACAGATAATGGCTTCTTTACTACTTGTTTCCCACCCAACATGAAACTCATAGTAGACACCAGAGATTAACCAGATAGTAGATATATACTATTGATTGCGGCCCCGATATGTACCCCACGACCATTTAAAAACTCAAGTTTGACCATTAGTTTGGAGCTGACTCAGAGTCTAATCGGTGAACATGACGATAAAGTAGCATGTAATATTAAGCGATGCATAACGTAAGCAGACATGAAAGAGTGCAACCTCTCTTGCGGACCCGTGTAGTCCTCGGGGTCATCTGCTCGGTTGATGATGGTAATGCAGTTGTCATGGCTGCCGGTAGCGGGGAAGAAGATCTGAGGCGGCGAAAGACAGTCTGGAGGTTGGATCCCTGCTGTGGTGGACACTTCTGTCGTTGGAGCAACTAAGCTTGGGTGGACGACGGCACAGCAGGAGCGGGACAAACCACGCAAGGTTTTATTTGACAACTATCTGTAAGAGATGTAATTCTGTAAGGGCTTGTTTGAATTGGAGGATTCTAACAACACAGGGATAGGAAATACATAGTAATAGGATAGGAATGCACATGCAAAACAGAGAATTTAAAAACACAGGATTTCTACCAATCTGGGTGTTTAGTTCACAAGAAATGGAAGATCACAAGATGCAAAGAATCATGGTGAGATTAAGTCAAACCACAAGAAAATGTACGGTTATAATGCTATTATGCTACTATCTTTTAGTCTTGTGCTTCATGAATAGGAATTTGAAAAGGAGGACAAGTGGATATTAAAATTCCTACGTTTTTTCTTTCAAGGAGATTCTAAAGGAACAAATCCTACAATTTTCCTTTGCTCCATTCCTTTGAACCAAATGCATGAATATTAGTACCATAAGAAACTTTCCAATTCCTATGTTTTCCTTCACTTTTCCTTTCAAGCACTAGCGATTCTAGTAGGTAGGCTTGAGCAAGGAAAAACCTACACTCAAAAAATATTTTTTGTGCTACTTCTACTACTTTGGACCCAGGCCACTGCCCTACTAGCTCAACTCCCAGGCCCATCGACAAATGCTCAGCACGCAGAGATAAATAATGACGGCGTGCAAGAGAGTCCATCACGAATAGCTAAGTTGCATGGTACCTCACTGCTTGTCATATAGTAGGAGAAACTAATCGTATTTCACGTTACTGTGTGTGCTCCGTGGACAACATATATAACATGTGGAGTAAAAAAGAGATGCAACAAGTGTACAACCTCTTTGGCAAAGACATGTCGATCTCAGCGTGATTGGGTTGGTCGGTGAGGATGATCCGACTGACTTGGCTGTCGGAGGAGGGGAAGAAGATCTTAGGCATCTTGAGATGGATCCCGGGGTACTGCTCCATTGTGATGGAAGGTTTCATCGTTGGAGCAGCTCCGATGAGTTGTACGACGCCGAGGCTGAAGCAGGATAGGAGAGACAACGTTAACCTGAGTGGAATTCTAATAGCATCTACAATAGATGACATAAATTACATAACCACAAAGTGCTAGATGTAAAATACATCAGCCGCTCATCTCTGAACTTAACTGTCAAAACTGAATTTAACTGTCAAAACTGAACTTAATTGTTGAAACTGAATTTTGCGGTCGAAACTGAATGCACTAGTAGCAGAAAAGTAGTAGCAGCAGTAGCAGCGCGGGCGAGAGCCGGTGCAGCTGGTCGTGTAGTAGCATCAGGTGAGGCTACACGCCAGTCAACTGACTTTTTCATCTCTGATCAGTTGATTTTCCAGCCGTTGGATACAAAATCAAGGGCCTGCAGTTCATCTTCAACCTCCACCCCCCTAAGCCACTAGACACCAGCAGCCAAACAGCCGCCCCTCGCCGCCCGCGGCCAGCGGTGCGCCGCCCCGCCCACCCCGAAACCACTCCCCATCGCCAGTCCGCTGCTACCCCGGCCATCCCTCTAG
>NC_057807.1:100066299-100080855 GCF_018294505.1 Triticum aestivum | reverse complement strand
GAAAATCAACTGACCCAAATGTCGATTCAGTTGACTGAAGTGTAGCTAAATCAGAGCATCATCGCAAGCAAGAGCAAGAGCGAGAGCAGCAGCGCGAGCAAGAGCAAGAGCAATAGCAAGAACAGACTAGGCAGGAGACCGAGAGCAAGAGCAGAGCATCAGCGCGAGCGAGAGCTAAAGCAGCAGTAGCTCCTACTGATGTGGACGTCGCTGCCGAGGGAGCGACACCATGGAGGAAGTGGCCGGTGATGCCACCGTGGATGGAGCCATGTCGTGCCGGCTCGAGACTGAGCGCCGGTGGCACTGTGAGATTGAATCAAGAAGAAAATGCGGCGATTAGTGTACAACCTCTTTGGTGGCACCGATTAGGCCGCAGCTTCATCCAAGGAAATGGTGGTGATGATGCTCTTTCGATGGTGTAGGTGAAGACAGTGGTGTGGGAATGGAGGTGGCGTGAAAGACGAGGGGAACATCGGGGCAGCTCCTTGGAGGTGGATGACGGGGTGGCTGAACCGGCGAGATGACGAGATCGACGATGGATCCTCATTCTGTGCGGTGGATGAGGGACGTCAAGGTGTTGATGTGGGCAATGTCGTCAGGGAAGAGGCTCCGGCTGGGTGGCGGACGAAGGAGGGTGTGGGGCTTCGTGGGTTTTCGCGGCCTCGGTGTTGGGTGGGTGGATGGGATGGGAGTGGGTAACCATGGCTTAGGGACGCGCTTGTCTGAAATGTGGGGTAAGTTACAAAAGTGCCCCCACCAATTTGAGCTAGGCGGTTCTTTCGGTTTGGGGTATCATGGGCATTTCACGTGTCGGGATTTCACAGGAGGTGGGAGTTTTCGCGTGCGTTGTAATTTTGGAATAGCAAGGCGCGGGTTGAGATGGAGGGAGTTGTCGGAGCACAATGAGACAAAGATATATCTTAAATATTTCGGGGTAACAAGGCGTGGGTTGAAATTTCCGGACAATCCTAACATGTATTGTACCAAATCAATTCGCACTTCTGTCGACGAAAAAACAAAAAGAAATCAATTCGCAGCACACAAGAGAGTCTAGTCCCATGTACTGTACCAAATCAATTCGCACTACAAATGTCATTCAAAACTTTGAATTCATGTTATGTTCAATTAAATTTTTTCGCTATGTGTATAATGCATGAAACCTGCTACTCAAATGAACGTTTTAGTGCATTCCAAACGTATATACTGCCGCTTCAATATGAACTAAATTTGAATTCGTTTCTCTATCTGAATAAGATATACAATAATGATTGTTGTGAAATCAAACCATTTGAACTCTTTTCTCTATTTTTATAAGATCTACAATCATCATTATTGTCAAGTTAAACCATTGTTTGTGTATTATCTTCACAGCACCACCACATGATTACTCTCAAGTTAGATATGAACTATGTGTACTATATGAACTCGAACTCGATTTTTTGAATCCACTTTATGTTGATTTCAAATCATAGTACATTTCAAGCTCTAGCTAGATCTTCATAATCTAAAGCATGTCTCATATGTATAATGTGTTTATCACATAATGTATGGTGCCCCGCCCCCTACGCCTACAAGTATTTAGATGCGAGTTGCAAACACCACACATTACCACAAATTCAAATAAAATATGAGATTGTTCGATATATAGTATTGTTTAGATTGTTCGATATTTAGTTGTAAGCTGCAAACGCCACACATTATCACAAATCCAAATAAAATGTGAGATTGTTCAATGTATAGTATGGTTTAGATTGTTCGACATTTAGCTATGAGTTGCAAACGACATGCATTATCACATTATGGTATAACATGTGCAAAACCACAGCACACATATCACCGCTATATTCATGCATGCATATGTTTATAACACTATGATCTCCTATTCAAATATATGAATCCACTTTCATATCAAATTATGCACTTTGTTAGTATCTTACACCCGCACAATCCTCTAAAATTTGTAGCTAGCACTAACTTTCTCTCGTGCATGCACACGCCCTCCTCGCCCTTCCCCTCCCTCAACATTCTATCCATCGTGCACATTCATTTTTTTCTTTAGGTCATTCTCCCACAGTCTCCACTAAAGGAAATATGCCCTAGAGGCAATAATAAAGTTATTATTTATTTCCTTATTTCATGATAAATGTTTATTATCATGCTAGAATTGTATTAACCGGAAACTTAGTATATGTGTGAATACATAGACAAAACATAAGTGTCCCTAGTATGCCTCTACTTGACTAGCTCGTTTATCAAAGATGGTTATGTTTCCTAACCATAGACATGTGTTGTCATTTGATAAATGGGGATCACATCATAAGGAGAATGACGTGATGGACATGACCCATCTGTTAGCTTAGCATTATGATTGTTACAGTTTCATTGCTACTGCTTTCTTCATGACTTATACATGTTCCTCAGACTATGAGATTATGCAACTCCCGAATATCGGAGGAACACTTTGTGTGCTACCAAACATCACAACGTAAATGGGTGATTATAAAGGTGCTCTATAGGTGTCTCCGAAGGTGTTTGTTGGGTTGGCATAGATCGAGATTAGGATTTGTCACTCCGTGTTTCGGAGAGGTATCTCTGGGCCCTCTCGGTAATACTCATCACTATAAGCCTTGCAAGCATTGTGACTAATGAGTTAGTTGTGGGATGAAGTATTATGGAACGAGTAAAGAGACTCGCCGGTAACGAGATTGAACTAGGTATGATGATACCGACGATCGAATCTCGGGCAAGTAACATACCGATGACAAAGGGAACAATGTATGTTGTTATGCGGTTTGACCGATAAAGATCTTCATAGAATATGTAGGAGCCAATATGAGCATCCATGTTCCGCTATTGGTTATTGATCAGAGATGTGTCTCCATCATTTCTACATAGTTCTCGAACCCGTAGGGTCCGCACGCTTAATGTTCGATGACGATTTGTATTATGAGTTATGTGTTTTGATGACCGAAGTTTGTTCGAAGTCCCAGATGAGATCATGGATGTGACGAGGAGTCTTGAAATTGTCGAGACGTAAATATCGATATATTGGAAGGCTATATTCAGACATCGGAAAGGTTCCGAGTGATTCGGGTATTTTTCGAAGTACCGGGGAGTTACGGGAATTCACCGGGAGAAGTAATGGGCCTTATTGGGCCATATGGGAAATAGAGGAGGCAGGCCAAGGGGAGGTGGTGCCCCCCCATGGGTCCGAATTGGACTAGGGGAAGGGGGCGGCGCCCCCCTTGCCCTTTGAAAGGATCAAGAAGAGGTGTCTAGAGGGGGGTGATTAGACACTAAGTGAAAAAGTTGTAGTTTTTAATTTCTTTAAGTTGAAGTGGATTTTTGGCACAAGTTTAACAATCACAATACATATCAAGCAAGCATGCAAAGAGTATATGAGCAGCGGAAAGTAAAGCATGCAAATTGCAGAGTGTAAAGGGATGGGATTGGAGTGTGCAAACGCAATTTGGAGAGACGGAGATTTTTTGAGCCGTGGTTCCGATAGGTGGTGCTATCGTACATCCATGTTGATGGAGACTTCAACCCATGAAGGGTAACGGTTGCGTGAGTCCACGGAGGGCTCCACCCACGAAGGGTCCACGAAGAAGCAACCTTGTCTACCCCACCATGGCCGTCGCCCATGAAGGACTTGCCTCACTAGGGGTAGATCTTCACGAAGTAGGCGATCTCCTTGCCCTTACAAACTCCTTGGTTCAACTCCACAATCTTGTCGGAGGCTCCCAAGTGACACCTAGCCAATCTAGGAGACACCACTCTCCAAGAAGTAACAAATGGTGTGTTGATGATGAACTCCTTGCTCTTGTGCTTCAAATGATAGTCTCCCCAACACTCAACTCTCTCTCACAGGATTTGGATTTGGTGGAAAGAACATTTGAGTGTAAAGCAACTTGGGTGTGAAGCCCCAAGACCGTTGCTCCAGATGCCTTCCATGTTTTCTGAGTTTATTCGTGTGATTTTGTTTTGTTCATGCATTCATCTCTACATCATGTGCATTGCATCATCTTATCTTGCACCCCTTTTAAAAACTCAACTAAATAAACCGTATGGATCTTCAGTCCATTTAAATCGAGGGAATTCACTTGTGATTTCTCTTTATAACATATTAAAGCCTCTCAATATTATTAGGGAGCTATAATAAAATTATTCCATTTATTTGGAATTAACCATAACCCACTTGCAAAATATCCCATGCCATTGTTATCTCAATTCTTGGTCTCCAACTCTGCCCATAAATTCTTTCATCATTTTCTCGAGGCTCCTCCTAAATTTTCAACATTTTTGGGCACTTTGACATCCTCGTCCTTGTTCAAACCATTTGAATTAAATTCAAATGAATTTGAATTTAAATCTTGCAATCACGCTCACTTTCTATTTTCTTGGATCAAGCTTATTTTTGTGAGTCCAGGGAAATTAACCCCTTGCGCATATTCTTTCCCTAACCCTTTCTTTCTTTCCTTCTCTCTAATGTTTTTCTGTTTTGGAAAATAAGAGAGGGAGAAGAGAGCCCAGCAGTCCAGCCAGGCCTCTGGCCACTTCCTTCTCTTCCGGGCCAGCCTCTAAGGCCTAGCTACACCCCTCTAACCCTAGCCGCAGGGGAGAGCTCTGCTCGATCCCATCTCCTCTCGTTCCCTCTGCCCGCCGCCACACATCCATCGCTCGCTGGCCTCCTCTCGATCCATCCCCTCTCCCTCTCCTCCCTCGCGCCGCCAGAGGAGCCCCTCTCCTCGATCTCCTCCTTCCCCTCCTGTGCGCCTCCACCTCGCCCTTCCTTCTCCCCTGCTTCGCCATCGCCTCCCTCCGCCGCTTCGCCACCATGCCGTACGAGCTGCTCTTCGCTCCACCACCCTGCATCGTGGCCTTCCTCCTCCTCGATAGGCTCCCGAGCCGCCGCCGCCGCCCGGATCCATCGTCCCCGACCCCATGACCGCCTCCCCATCATCATCTCCGACAAGAGGCCGTCGCCAAGCTCGACGTCGCTCTCCCGCACCTCCGTCGTTCTCCTCCTGCAGCCCGAGCGCCTCGACTCAGCGCCGCCCCGCCATGGATGCCGCCCTGGACACCGAGCTCCTCCGCATCACCCCTGCCTCCACCCTGCTTCGCCTCTGCACCACGCCGCCCCGTTGCGTCCTCGCGTCTCCCTTCCTTGTCCCGCACCCGAGCCGTCCCCGTGCTGCCGCAGACCACCACCATCGCCTCCTTGCTGCTGCCCACCCGAGGCCCTTGTGTTGCTTCGTTTCGGGTCATCAAGACCAACAAGTTCGCCTACACGGCCTCTACGTTGAACGACTGAGACGTCCCCGATTGCATCCAAATCATGTAGACCCAAGACCGCCAAGGTCGACTACGCCTGATGATGCGACAAGTACCTCTACCGATGACTCAAACGTCTACGAACCATGTACCACGACGAACATGTACGGCTACACGACGACCCGCCAAGACCCTGAACAACTACCGTCGCCGCCGTGTACCACTACTTCCACTACCGCCACGAGAACGACTACTTCCACTACCGTCGCCACGTGAACAACTACTTCCCCCGACGACCCGTGAATGACTACTTCCTCTACATCGTACCGAACCCGAACCGCTTCGAAGGTATAACCCCGAGACGACGCCGTGAACGAATGCATGTGTTGAATGAGATGCACCGTTTGCACCGTGTCCGAATTGTCACTCGTTTCCATGCCACTAACCCGTGGGAACCCGGTAGTCGGGAGCACCCCACCATCTCTAGCATGTTGTGCACATCCGGACGCCTCCTTTTGCACCGGTATCTCCATGAGCTACCGGAACCGATATGTTGTCGTGGCATCATTTTCGGATTCGTCGCCGTGACACCCTTTCTTTCCGCCACGGTGACAAATGCCTCGTATCTTGGTCATGTCAACATTTTCATAAAATTGCTTAAAACTTGTGCATGTCATCCGCTTCATGATAACAACATTTAAAATGTTAAAATATTGTTTGCTTTAAATTACTAAATGACATATGGGTATTTTCCGGAATTGTTGTTTGTTGTTTCCGGCCTCATTTAAACTTGCCTAAATAGATAGTTTAATTATGTTTCACCTCTTGCCATGTTTATAACAACATGTAATATTGTTGTGTTCCTAAACAAGAGAGAACTAAATAGTGGATGTGGTGTTTCATCAATATGCAACTCGTTCCATATTGAGCTCCACTTAACTTGTAGTATTATTTGTTGCACTTTGCCATGCCATGCCTCATTAAATCGGACATGCATCATATTTGTTTGTGCATCATGCCATGTTTATGCTTGTGCATTTACCATGTTATTTGATTCTTTCTGGTGTTGCTTCTTAGTTCCGGTAATGTTGCGATTGTGAGGATTCGTTCGTCTACTTCATGGACTCCTTCTTCTTCCTAGCGGGATTTCAGGCAAGATGACCGCTACCCTGGATCTCACTACTATCATTGCTATGCTGCGCTACCTATCCCTTGTTCTTCAAGCCTCCCCAAATTGCCATGAACCTCTAACCTTTGACACCCTTCCTAGCAAACCGTTGTTTGGCTATGTTACCGCTTTGCTCAGCCCCTCTTATAGCGTTGTGTTGCAGGTGAAGTTGAAGATTGCCCCATGATGGACAGGATTATGTTGGGATATCACAATATCTCTTATATTATTAATGCATCTATATATTTGGTAAAGGGTGGAAGGCTCGGCCTTATGCCTGGTGTTTTGTTCCACTCTTGCCGCCCTAGTTTCCGTCATACCGGTGTTATGTTCCCGGATTTTGCGTTCCTTACGCGGTTGGGTGATTTATGGGACCCCCTTGACAGTTCACTTTGAATAAAACTCCTCCAGCAAGGCCTAACCTTCGTTTTACTATTTGCCTCACCTAGCCCCTTTTTCCCTTGGGTTTCCGGAGCCCGAGGGTCATCTTCATTTTAGCCCCCCCCCCCCGGGCCAGTGCTCCTTCGAGTGTTGGTCCGAACTGAGCTGCCCGCGGGGCCACCTCGGGGAAACTCGAAGTCTGATTTTACTCGTAGCTAGTCTCATCCAATGTTGCCCTGAGAACGAGATATGTGCAGCTCCTATCGGGATTTGTCGGCACATCGGGCGGCTTTGCTGGTCTTGTTTTCCCATTGTCGAAATGTCTTGTAAACCGGGATTCCGAGACTAATCGGGTCTTCCTGGGAGAAGGTATATCCTTCGTTGATCGCGAGAGCTTATCATGGGCTAAGTTGCGACACCCCTGCAGGGTATTATATTTCGAAAGCCGTGCCCGCGGTTATGTGGAAGATGGGAATTTGTTAATGTCCGGTTGTAGATAACTTGACACCAGATCCAAATTAAAACGCATCAACCGCGTGTGTAGCCGTGATGGTCTCTTTTCGGCGGAGTCCGGGAAGTGAACACGGTTTTGGGTTATGATTGACGTAAGTAGGAGTTCAGGATCACCTCTTGATCATTGCTAGCTTTACGACCGTTCCTTTGCTCTCTTCTCGCTCTTATTTGTGTATGTTAGCCACCATATATGCTTAGTCGCTACTGCAACCTCACCACTTTACCCCTTCCTTTCCCATTAAGCTTTGCTAGTCTTGATACCCATGGTAATGGGATTGCTGAGTCCTCGTGGCTCACAAATTACTACAACAACAATTGCAGGTACAGGTTATGCGATGATCATGATGTGAGTGCGATGTTTGCTTGTTTTGGAGTTCTTCCTCTGCTTCTTCTTCGACCAGGGGATAGGTTCCAGGTCGGCAGCCTGGGCTAGCAGGGTGGATGTCGTTTGAGTTTCTGTTTGTGTTTCATCCGTAGTCGGATGGTGCTCTTATGTAAAATGATGTTGTATTCGTCTGGCATTGTATGCCTTTTGTATGTATCCCCATCTATTATGTAATGTTGATGTAATGATATCCACCTTGCAAAAGCGTTTCAATATGCGGGTCTATCCTTGGTGAGACCTTCGAGTTCCTCTTGGATAGGGTCGCATATTGGGCGTGACAAGTTGGTATCAGAGCCTCGACCGACCATAGGAGCCCCCTTGATTGTTGGCTGTTGTTGAGTCTAGAAGAAAACTGTTTTGAGTCTTAGGATTATATATATCGGAGAGTAGGATTCTTTTTACTCCTCAGCCCCCTTCGTCGCTCTGGTGAGGACTCTCGACATAGATGTTTTGTCTTTCCTCTCCTCAATTTTTCTCAAAAAAAAATTTAGGATCTCGCGGGTATCTTGGAATCGTTCCGATATTCTTATGACGAGAACATTGTTCTTGGTGCCTCCTGACATTTAGGGGTTGTGGCAGTGTCCCGGGGAGTTGAGCTTCGAGGTGTTGTCGTCACAATTTTATCGTTGCAGTTTTGGAATACCCGAGTTTTGCCGACATCGAAAATCTCTTTTATGCAGTTGTTGGTGAGATAACCTCGACGCCACCCAGTACTGGGGAGTTCGGGAGTATTGCCATAGCTCGTATAACGGATGCTTTTCAAAGGTTGAGGTACATGATTTCCGGAGATTTCTTGGTTATGTGTTGACGGATGGATATAGCTGGATGTAGGGATTGTTAGTTTGGGTGAGATATATTGCTTCCCCTGTATCCCCAACACCAGATTGCATAACCAGAAATTTCGGGAGTTTTATAGGTGGTAATTCATGTAGCTCCTAGAATATCTTTCCGACAGATGCATGATATGGGATTGGGTAAATCTCTATCATATGTATTTGTTCTGGCTTATTCTGCAAGTCAAATCCTTTGTTTTGTTTTATTTGTGGTAGTCGAGTTGCTTCGAATTCAAGTGTTGATTCCATACCTTTCCTAAGCGGTGTTCTCATATTTCTATGGGAGTACTAATCTTTTTGATCATCGAGATTGTCATGTCAATTCTTTCCAACCGGTGTGCTTCTCTTCAAGTGGATTCGATCATTTCAATATTCGCGAGATCAATTTTAAGTTTTCTCAACGGTGTTTGTTTCATCCGTTCCAAGTTGTCTTTGTTTTCCCCGCCCTCCCACCCTTTTTCTTCAAGGACTCAGATTTCTTAATCATGTATCCTTTTATTAATGGGAAGTCTCTCCATTCTTTTCCGTTAATGTTCTTATCCGGTGATTCTCAGGAAGATACTAACGTAGCTTCAAGTTTATTATTCTCCGTCTCTTTTCTTCTCAAGTGGTTTAATTTCAAGTTTCGGTGTTGATCATATCTCTTCTTTTGTTTCACATATCTTCTCATGTGAATTTCTTATCCAAGGCTCTCTTATTTATTCACCTCTCCCAGTTCATATCCAGAGTGCGAAGATATCTCGAAAGATTAGTTTCCATTCAAAATCCGTTCAAGTTATTTCAGGTTTTTTCTCTCATTCAAGCTATTTATTCTACTGGTGCAATCTCTATTTCAAGCAATCCTTCAATGATGTTTCTTTCAAGTGGGCCCTAACCCACAGGTCTTTTCCCAGGATCTTACCTGACTCTTCTAATTTATCCGGAGCGATTCCCAAAGTCTTTCAAAGTTTGACGTAAGAATGAATTTTCATCAGTCATATTCCTTCTCCAAGATCGCTTTCAGAATATTTTCATTGTTGGTTCATCATTTCTATTCTTCTTTGTTCCGGAGTATCTCAACAATTTGGTGGTGTTTCTCCTTGTCATTCTCGGATTTTGAAGACCGAAGAAGAGTCCCTCTTAAATCCTTACCCGTTCTTCCAAAGATTCATGGTTCAAGCTTGACGCCATCCTCTCATAATTGTTTTCGATTGTGAGAATTCGTTTCACCATCCGGAGTAATTTAGGAGTCTTTTCAGTTTCATTCTCCGGAGCCAATCATCTCAGAATTATTAATTCTCAGCGTTCAGCTCTCGTTCTCGAATTCTTCCGGTGAATCGTTCAAATATCCTCTAATCAGTTCATGATCTCATCTCTTCATTGTCAGGTATCTAAATCTCTTCAAGTATCTTCATTCGTTTTCAAATTCTTTCCGGTGAATTGTGCCCTTGCTACCCTCTTTTTCAATTCTTATGGTGGTTCATTCAAGATTTCACTTCCTTCGTTATCATATCAAATATTTGTTGTTTCCAAATCCCACCGGTGGTTCCATCAATACCTTCTCAAGTTTTGCGCTATATCTCTCGTAATCCTTTCTACGAGAATAAGTAGTATGCCAAATCCATTGCTTGTCATCAATTTAATTTGATGAAGGATAAACATACAATAAATCTTATTCTTATTTCCTCGAGGTGATTCAATTCTTTCCTTCCGGAGATTGTTCATGATCAAGTAATTCTCGGTTCTAGTGTTTCATCTTTTCTTTTCCGGAGTTCCAAGTTTTCTGCATTATCTCGTCGCGAAGATCCATCTAAATCATTGCAAGGCTTAAATCTTGTTCGCTTCAACCTTCAATTCTTTTATGTTATCATTTCCTATCCGGAGTTCTTCATGGAGGCTCAACACGGTGATTCGTCAAGGATTCTTTTCATTCTTCAATTGTTCTTCAAGATTTCTCTTGAAGTTATGACCCGCCAAGCTATACTCTAAAATAAACATGGTGCCCAACACATGTTTTTCCTGAGGAGTTCAAGTATTCTTCTTCTTGCATTTCAAAGTGCAATTCCTTCTACCTTATCTTCGAGATGACGTTATATCATTCTTGACAATTTCCATTCATGTTTCATGAGTCACATGTTGTCAAGAATGAGGTACTCTAAATCCATTAATCCCTCCATTGGAGTTATCTTGGTAAAGATTTCACCTAAAGCCTTCCCTAAGGAATATTGCTAATTATGGTGCTATCAATGATCCGAGTTTTTCTCCTATCCTCTCGGTGAAGAATTTTTCATCTCTTCGTTGCTCTCAAGCAATAAATTGTTTTTCGTTAGTGGTCGTTTGTCACCTCATAATTTTGAGTTGTCTTCCATAAGCCCACTAAAAGCTTATTCGTTTCGTTGTTGGTTTTCCAACAACTCCGTTATAACCTTCTTGGAAGGGTGCTTTCCAAGTTCTTTTGTGGCAGAAGTTGGCATTTTATTCTCCATTCTTTTATCCCAATGATCTATCTTCTATTCTTTCTTCCGGAGGCATGGTGATGTTGCTCTCTTCACTCATCATCTCGAATTGTGAGGATCGTGTTCTTTTCATGCTTATCCATTTAACCGGAGTGTTGTGTCATGTCTTCAAGTTCTTTTCATCCTATCAAGTTTTCCTTCTTCTTTCAGTCGGAGTGCTGCCCAAATTATATCAATCTTATCCCTTCTCTATCTAGTTTTAACCGGAGTGGTTTCAATATCTATCTTATCACTAAACCTCTTGGTTCTCATTGTACCCCTTGTTCCTCTTTTCTAACAGAGTGTTTTCAACTTTGCTCATTTCGTTGTTTTCTTCCTTTCATTTTGCTCAACCTCTCAAGGTTCATGGTTTTCACTCGTTTGTCGAAGAAGCAACTTAGTTCTACCTCCTCTCTTCCTCTTCCGTTTCTCTCCTGTGCCATCCTAGATCTCGGGACGAGATCCTCTCGTAGTGGTGGAGTGTTGTGACGCCCCAAGACCGGCGCTCCAGATGCCTTCCATGTTTTCCGAGTTTCTTCGTGTGATTTTGTTTTGTTCACGCATTCATCTCTGCATCATGTGCATTGCATCATGTCATCTTGCACACCTTTTAAAAACTCAACTAAATAAACCGTATGGTTCTTCGGTCCATTTAAATCGAGGGAATTCACTTGTGATTTCTCTTTATAACATATTAAAGCCTCTCAATATTATTAGGGAGCTATAATAAAATTATTCCATTTATTTGGAATTAACCATAACCCACTTGCAAAATATCCCATGCCATTGTTATCTCAATTCTTGGTCTCCAACTCTGCCCATAAATTCTTTCATCATTTTCTCGAGGCTCCTCCTAAATTTTCAACATTTTTGGGCACTTTGACATCCTCGTCCTTGTTCAAACCATTTGAATTAAATTCAAATGAATTTGAATTTAAATCTTGCAATCACGCTCACTTTCTATTTTCTTGGATCAAGCTTATTTTTGTGAGTCCAGGGAAATTAACCCCTTGCGCATATTCTTTCCCTAACACTTTCTTTCTTTCCTTCTCTCTAATGTTTTTCTGTTTTGGAAAATAAGAGAGGGAGAAGAGAGCCCAGCAGTCCAGCCAGGCCTCTGGCCACTTCCTTCTCTTCCGGGCCAGCCTCTAAGGCCTAGCTACACCCCTCTAACCCTAGCCGCAGGGGAGAGCTCTGCTCGATCCCATCTCCTCTCGTTCCCTCTGCCCGCCGCCACACACCCATCGCTCGCTGGCCTCCTCTCGATCCATCCCCTCTCCCTCTCCTCCCTCGCGCCGCCAGAGGAGCCCCTCTCCTCGATCTCCTCCTTCCCCTCCTGTGCGCCTCCACCTCGCCCTTCCTTCTCCCCCGCTTCGCCATCGCCTCCCTCTGCCGCTTCGCCACCATGCCATACGAGCTGCTCTCCGCTCCACCACCCTGCATCGTGGCCTTCCTCCTCCTCGATAGGCTCCCGAGCCGCCGCCGCCGCCCGGATCCATCGTCCCCGACCCCATGACCGCCTCCCCATCATCATCTCTGACAAGAGGCCGTCGCCAAGCTCGACGTCGCTCTCCCGCACCTCCGTCGTTCTCCTCCTGCAGCTCGAGCGCCTCGACTCAGCGCCGCCCCGCCATGGATGCCACCCTGGACGCCGAGCTCCTCCGCATCACCCCTGCCTCCACCCTGCTTCGCCTCTGCACCGCGCCGCCCCGTTGCATCCTCACGTCTCCCTTCCTCGTCCTGCACCCGAGTCGTCCCCGTGCTACCGCAGACCACCACCATCGCCTCCTTGATGCTGCCCACCCGAGGCCCTTGTGTTGCTTCATTTCGGGTCATCAAGACCAACAAGTTTGCCTACACGGCCTCTACGTTGAACGACTGAGACGTCCCCGATTGCATCCAAATCATGTAGACCCAAGACCGCCAAGGTCGAATACGCCTGATGATGCGACAAGTACCTCTATCGATGACTCAAACGTCTACGAACCGTGTACCACGACGAACATGTACGGCTACACGACGACCCGCCAAGACCCTGAACAACTACCGTTGCCGCCGTGTACCACTACTTCCACTACCGCCACGAGAACAACTACTTCCACTACCGTCGCCACGTGAACAACTACTTCCCCCGACGACCCGTGAACGACTACTTCCTCTACATCGTACCGAACCCGAACCGCTTCAAAGGTATAACCCCGAGACGACGCCATGAATGAATGCATGTGTTGAATGAGATGCACCGTTTGCACCGTGTCCGAATTGTCACTCGTTTCCATGCCACTAACCCGTGGGAACCCGGTAGTCGGGAGCACCCCACCATCTCTAGCATGTTGCGCACATCCGCACGCCTCCTTTTGCACCGGTATCTCCATGAGCTACCGGAACCGATATGTTGTCGTGGCATCATTTTCGGATTCGTCGCCGTGACACCCTTTCTTTCCGCCACGGTGACAAATGCCTCGTATCTTGCTCATGTCAACATTTTCATAAAATTGCTTAAAACTTGTGCATGTCATCCGCATCATGATAACAACATTTAAAATGTTAAAATATTGTTTGCTTTAAATTGCTAAATGACATATGGGGATTTTCCGGAATTGTTGTTTGTTGTTTCCGGCCTCATTTAAACTTGCCTAAATAGATAGTTTAATTATGTTTCACCTCTTGCCATGTTTATAACATGTAATATTGTTGTGTTCCTAAACGAGAGAGAACTAAATAGTGGATGTGGTGTTTCGTCAATATGCAACTCGTTGCATATTGAGCTCCACTTAACTTGTAGTATTATTTGTTGCACTTTGCCATGCCATGCCTCATTAAACCGGACATGCATCATATTTGTTTGTGCATCATGCCATGTTTATGCTTGTGCATTTACCATGTTGTTTGATTCTTTCTGGTGTTGCTTCTTAGTTCCGGTAATGTTGTGATTGTGAGGATTCGTTCGACTACTCCCGTTCGTCTACTTCATGGACTCGTTCTTCTTCCTAGCGGGATTTCAGGCAAGATGACCGCTACCCTAGATCTCACTACTATCATTGCTATGCTAGTTGCATCGTTCTATCGCTATGTTGCGCTACCTATCCCTTGTTCTTCAAGCCTCCCCAAATTGCCATGAACCTCTAACCTTTGACACCCTTCCTAGCAAACCGTTGTTTGGCTATGTTACCGCTTTGCTCAGCCCCTCTTATAGCGTTGTTAGTTGCAGGTGAAGTTGAAGATTGCCCCATGATGGACAGGATTATGTTGGGATATCACAATATCTCTTATATTATTAATGCATCTATATATTTGGTAAAGGGTGGAAGGCTCGGCCTTATGCCTGGTGTTTTGTTCCACTCTTGCCGCCCTAGTTTCTGTCATACCGGTGTTATGTTCCCGGATTTTGCGTTCCTTACGCGGTCGGGTGATTTATGGGATCCCCTTGACAGTTCGCTTTGAATAAAACTCCTCCAGCAAGGCCTAACCTTGGTTTTACCATTTGCCTCACCTAGCCCCTTTTTCCCTTGGGTTTCTGGAGCCCGA
>NC_057807.1:100022151-100066056 GCF_018294505.1 Triticum aestivum | reverse complement strand
ACTGAGCTGCCCGCGGGGCCACCTCGGGGAAACTCGAAGTCTGGTTTTACTCGTAGCTAGTCTCATCTGATGCTGCCCTAAGAACAAGATATGTGCAGCTCCTATCGGGATTTGTCGGCACATCGGGCGGCTTTGCTAGTCTTGTTTTACCATTGTCGAAATGTCTTGTAAACCGGGATTCCGAGACTGATCGGGTCTTCCTGGGAGAAGGTATATCCTTCATTGATCGCGAGAGCTTATCATGGGCTAAGTTGGGAGACCCCTGTAGGGTATTATCTTTCGAAAGTTGTGCCCGCGGTTATGTGGCAGATGGGAATTTGTTAATGTCCGGTTGTAGATAACTTGACACCAGATCCAAATTAAAACGAATCAACCGCGTGTGTAGCCGTGATGGTCTCTTTTCGGCGGAGTCCGGGAAGTGAACACGGTTTTGGGTTATGATTGACTTAAGTAGGAGTTCAGGATCACCTCTTGATCATTGCTAGCTTCACGACCGTTCCTTTGCTCTCTTCTCGCTCTTATTTGCGTATGTTAGCCACCATATATGCTTAGTCGCTGCTGCAACCTCACCACTTTACCCCTTCCTTTCCCATTAAGCTTTGCTAGTCTTGATACCCATGGTAATGGGATTGCTGAGTCCTTGTGGCTCACAGATTACTACAACAACAGTTGCAGGTACAGGTTCTGCGATGATCATGACGTGAGAGTGATGTTTGCTTGTTTTGGAGTTCTTCCTCTGCTTCTTCTTCGATCAGGGGATAGGTTCCAGGTCGGCAGCCTGGGCTAGAAGGGTGGATGTCGTTTGAGTTTCTGTTTGTGTTTCATCCGTAGTCGGATGGTGCTCTTATGTAAAATGATGTTGTATTCGTGTGGCATTGTATGCCTTTTGTATGTATCCCCATCTATTATGTAATGTTGATGTAATGATATCCACCTTGCAAAAGCGTTTCAATATGCGGGTCTATCCTTGGTGAGACCTTCGAGTTCCTCTTGGATAGGGTCGCATATTGGGCGTGACAAGTTGGTATCAGAGCCTCGACCGACCATAGGAGCCCCTTGATTGTTGGCCGTTGTTGAGTCTAGAAGAAAACTGTTTTGAGTCTTAGGATTATATATATCGGAGAGTAGGATTCTTTTTACTCCTCAGCCCCCTTCGTCGCTCTAGTGACGACTCTCGACATAGATGTTTTGTCTTTCCTCTCCTCAATTTTTCTCAAAAAAAATTTAGGATCTCGCGAGTATCTTGGAATCGTTCCGATATTCTTATGACGAGAACATTGTTCTTGGTGCCTCCTGGCATTTAGGGGTTGTGGCAGTGTCCCGAGGAGTTGAGCTCCGAGGTGTTGTCGTCACAATTTTATTGTTGCAGTTCTGGAATACCCGAGTTTTGCCGACATCACTAAGCATTTTGAGCAAGAGCCTCATTAAGCAACACCTCATCCCTCCTTGATAGTATTGGCTTTTCCTATAGACTCAATGTGATCTTGGATCACTAAAATAGAAAATGTAGAGTCTTGTGCTTTGAGCTTGAGCCAATCCTTTGTCCTTAGCGTCTCTAAGGGGTTCCACATCCTCTAGTCCATGCTACTCCATTGTTGAACTTATCTGAAACATACTAGGTAAAAGTATTAGTCTAACAAGAGATATGTTGACATAAATTACCAAAATCACCCAGGGAGCACTTGTGCTTTTAATCTCCCCTTTTTGGTAATTGATGACAACATACATCAAAGCTTTAGATAAAGATATAGAGAATAACAAGTAAAGCTTTGGAAAGACATGTAACATGCATAGTCTCCCCCTACATGTATGCAATCATGGAATATAGGAGCGTGTGAATGCATAAGCATGATAGAGTAAGCAATGTGTTACATGTATCTTGGCTATATGCATCAGAGCAAAAGATGTGAATATGGGAAATGTACCTTCATGCTCACGAGTCCTTCTTGCAAACAGTATGTACATCAGCAAGAGATCCTCATACACATGACTGTGATGCATATACTTACCTTGTGTTCTTGAGTTGGCTTAGGATGGAATGAACCTGCGTAAACAAGGTTAGATAACACAGATACACCTACTAGCCAGAGCAAACAAAAGAAACCACAAGAGAACCAAGACTGGGATGACATGTAGAGTGAGTACTAAGTACCACATTGAATATAGACATGTCCCCAAAGGTAAAGACGTGCAATGAATTTGAGAATTTCCTTCCCTTAGATGTCTTGCTCCCCCTAAATCTAGCATGGGATACTGGGAGAAGATAGGGAACAATAAATCAGAGCTCAAAGAAAATAAATAGAGCTAATGCAATCAAACAAATATGAACATGTCTTTCCCCTCTTGAATACATGTGACTTCTCTCCTCTTGAACACCAAGCATCTGGGGTCCTTGATGATTACTCTTTCTCCTCTTGAGTATTCTCTCCCCCTATAGATATGATTAAGCTTTGATGTGATCTCTCTCTCCCCCTTTGACATCAATTTCCAAGAAGGGTTCTTTTGGATATTTGTTACAAATGGGTTTGGTCCTTGAGTCACCGAGCAAAGCAGCAAGTCGAATGTGATGCTGGTAGAGGACAAGAATCATTGAGTGGAGCTGGATCAAAGAGAATGCAGGAACAAGTGGCAAGTTGTCTTTCCTGTAGTGAAATCGGTGGCACCAAGTTGTGTGCTTCGGTTGCACAGAAAGGATTCGGTTGGACCGAAGGCATTAGACCGGTGGGACCGAGTTCATCACAGAGAAAACACTTGTCACCTCAGCTCACTAGACAAGTAAGATCTCACAAGGATTTGCAAGGAATTAACTGAAAGATTTGCAATGAATTGGATGCAGGCGATGCAGAACAAATAGAAACAGAAAAGAAACCTAGATGAAGTTTTTTTAAACATATATGCATGAGAAAAATGCAAGAGCACAGAAAAGAACACAAGAAAACTTCATCTAGAATTGGTCGGTAACAAAGTCACCTATGTTAGAGTATATTGACTTCGGAGTCAAGTGAGATCACTTGATCATAGGTCATACTCATTGTTTAAGCTCAAAATGGGATTGCCATTTTTCGTTTAAGCATCTTGATGTATTCACATCTTGTCGAGTTGCTTTAACTCATGACTTGGAGTAAAGCTTCTCTAAGATGGAATAACATACCTTGGGTGGTGGTGTTGATCGTGATCATGTAGTTGAACTAGTGTGGGTTGCTCAAGGTTGATGTAGCTCATCAAGAGTTGGGAGCACCACTTTGGAATATGAGTTCATCTACCTAATGGGTTAGTTTTTGCAAGGAAGAGCACTTGTGTATCCAAAATGACAATCATGATACTCAATAACAAACTTGTCCAAGGATATGTTTGAATGGTTTCGTGCTTCCTTGTCTTCCACCACCATTGTGTAGAGACTTGGTGATGTAGAGATTGCTCAAGATGTGAGTGAGTTGCAATATCATAGATTTAGATTCATCCAAGTACCTACACGGGTTAGATAACATGCAAGGTGCAAATATATCCAAGACATAAGATTATCATCATAGGAGAAATATCGAGGATTAGTCATAGGTTGCATGTATCAAATGGAGTTCCTACTCCAAGTTTGAAGCATCATTGATGTTCAATTCACCTCTTAACCCGCAAAACACTTTCTCATCAAGTGGTTTAGTGAAAATATCCGCTAATTTCTTATCGATGTGAACATGTTTAAGATTAATGTCCCCTTTGGCAACATGATCTCGAATGAAATGATGACGACTTCAATATTCTTAGTCCGAGAGTGTTGCACGGGATGTGAGAAATCTTGATAGCACTTTCATTGTCACCAAGCAATGGAACATGTTTCACATATATCCCATAATCTTTAAGAGTTTGGGTCATCCAAAGTAATTGAGCACAACATGAACCTGCGGCAATGTATTCCACTTCGGAGGTGGATAAGGATACCGAGTTTTGTTTCTTGGAAGACCAAGACACAAGAGATCTACCAAGAAATTGACAAGTACCTGAAGTGGACTTTCTATCAACCTTGTCACCGGCATAGTCCGAGTCGGAGTAGCCAACAAGATTAAAAGAGGCCCTCTTTGGATACCAAATGCCAAAATTTGGTGTATGAATTAAGTATCTCACTATCCTTTCCACGGCCTTAAGATGACATTCTTTAGGAGCGGCTTGATATCGTGCACACATGCACACACTTAGCATAATATCGGGACGTGAAGCACATAGATATAACAATGATCCAATCATAGAGCGATAAACCTTTTGATCAACCGGTTCACCATCTTTGGTCAAATCAAGATGTCCACTAGTAGGCATGGGTATAGTCATACCTTTGCATTCTTGCATATTGAACTTCTTGAATAAGTCCTTGATGTACTTTGTTTGAGAGACAAAGGTACCTTCCTTAGTTTGCTTGATTTGCAAACCAAGAAAGAATTTGAGTTCACTCATCATAGACATCTCAAACTTCTCTGACATTAGCTTTCAAAACTTCTCACTAAAGTGAGGGTTAGTTGAACCAAATATAATATCATCAACATAGATTTGGCACACAAATAGTTCTCCATTAACCCTTTTAGTAAAAAGAGTAGAATCAATTTTTCCAATTTCAAAGCCTTTTTCAATAAAGAACTTGGTTAAGCATTTATACCACGCTCTAGGAGCTTGTTTAAGACCATAAAGAGCTTTGTGAAGTTTGTAAACATGATTAGGTTTCTTAGGATTAACAAAACAGGGAGGTTGCTTAACATAAACTTCCTCCTCTATTTCACCATTTAAAAAAGCTCCTTTAATGTCCATTTGGTAGAAGGTGATATCATCGTGATTAGCATAGGCAAGTAAGATGCGAATGGACTCAAGTCTAGCAACGGGGGCATATGTCTCACCATAGTCCATACCTTCGACTTGAGTGTAGCCTTGGGCGACGAGACGTGCTTTGTTGCGAACTACTTGTCCATCTTCATCTTGCTTGTTGCGAAACACCCATTTGGTACCGATGATGTTGTGGTTGTTGTCGGGTTTCTCAACCAATGTCCAAACTTGATTTCTCTCAAAGTTGTGTAGCTCTTCATGCATGGCATTTATCCAATCTGGATCTTCCAATGCTTCTTCAACCTTCATAGGTTCAATGCTAGAGATGAATGAATAGTGTTCACAAAAGTTAGCTAAACAAGTTTTAGAGCGAGTGATTCTCCCTGTTTGGATATCATTGTAGATTTGCTCGACGGGATGGTCTTTAGCAACTCTTGCTCGAACTCATGAAAGCTTTTGCTTGGATCTAGGTGGAACATATTCTTCATCTTGTTCTTCTTCTTGGCCTTCTTCATTGTTGACGTTGTCCTTCTCTTGTCGTGGTGGAGAAGGAGGTTGTTGACATTCATCTTGGTGCACTTCCTCGTGTCCTTCATCTTGGTGTGTCCCACTTGTGGATGCTTCCGTATCAACTCTTGGTTCACCTTGTCGTGAGGTAGAAGCTTCCACTTGGATGGACGAGGTACTCTCCTTCACCTCCGTTGGACGAATCTTGCCAATAGACAAGTCTTGGATTGCTTCCGAGGGGTCTTTGTCTCCTACATCAATTGGCAATTGATCTACTTGCGAGACGTTAGATTCATCAAACTTCACATCTACCGTCTCTTCAACCTTTCGAGTGAAATTATTGTAGACACGGTAAGTGTGAGAGTTTGAGCCATAACCAAGTAGGAAACCTTCATGATACTTAGGAGCAAATTTAGAACGACGATGCTTATCAAGAATGTAGCACTTTGAGCTGAATACTCGAAAGTATCCAACTTGGGGTTTGTTACCAGTGAGGAGCTCGTATGCCGTCTTGCCGAGTAGCTTGTGAATATACAAGCGATTTGTTGCGTGACAAGCTGTCTCAACCGCTTCTGCCCAAAAGTGATTTGGCGTCTTGTACTCATCAAGTATCGTTCTCGCCATTTCGATGAGCGTCCGGTTCTTCCTCTCAACAACTCCATTTTGTTGAGGTGTGTACGTAGCCGAGAACTCATGTTGAATCCCTTCTTCGTCAAGAAAGGTGTCCACATTTGCGTTCTTGAACTCCGTTCCATTCTCACTGCAAACCTTCTTGATCTTCACTTCAAATTGATTTTGGGCCTTCCTAGCGAAGTTTTTGAAGATCTTTTGGACCTGCGATTTATCATTAAGAAAGAACACCCACGTAAATCTTGAAAAATCATCAACTATAACTAGACCAAAAGAATTTCCGCTGAGGCTTTTGTAGGCGTTGGGACCAAAAAGATCCATTTGAAGTTGCTCGAGTGGCCTCCTTATGGTCATGATGTTCTTCACGGGATGCCTTCCTCCAACCTGTTTACCTGCTTGACAAGTGCTGCAAAGTCTATCCTTATAAAATATGACATCGTTAACGCCAAGGATATGATTTCCTTTAATAAGCTTGTCAAGGTTTCACATGCCCACATGACCTAGTCGTCTATGCCACAACCAGCCTTTAGAGGATTTAGCAATAAAGCAAGGTCTAGGTTGAGCCTTTTTAATGAAATCAACAATGTAAAGATCACCTCTATGTATACCGGTAAAGACCATTTTATGATTATCTCTACAAAACACTTGGCAATCTACTTCAGTGAATAGGACATTGAAACCAAAATCAGCAAGTCTAGATACTCAAAGTAAATTGTAGCCAAGAGATTCAACGAGCATGACATTTTGAATGCAGCTATCATGTGAGATGGCCATCTTACCGAGGCCAACCACCTTATCCTTTGAGTTATCACCAAAAGTTACATACTTTCGAGGGTCGTCGTTTTCAGCAAGCTCACGAAACATATCTTTATTTCCGGTCATGTGATCGGTACATCCACTGTCAAGAACCCATTCCTTTTCTCCTGCCATATATCCCCGAAGATTTGCCATAAGACCAAAGTGTCTCATTGCATCATCAAGATCAAGGTCACTATCATCATCCTCATCATAGTATCCATGCTCAACATCGTCATGTGGTGGATCAATTCCTAGAGAGGGTGATTCGTTAGAGTGAGTTTGACAATGATCTTCTTTATGAATTTTAATAGCTCCAACATCTCCTTTGGCACGCATAAGGTTTGTAAGCTCAAATAGACAGTCACCAAACATAGGATCATTGGAATTCATCTTACTCAAGGCAATACACTTATGGAGAATTTCATCTAGATTTTTCAAGGAATCATTTGGAAAACGTTCCTCAAGAAATTTCCATATAGTGTAGGCACACTCAAGAGTAGGCAAACTTCCAATCAAGTTTCTAGGCAAGCCTCTAGTGATAAGATTAACAGTTCTAAGATTGTGAATCATGTTAGTTGACTCATCAAGGGTAGGATGCATAGAATCAACATGAGGTGCACAAGGGCTAGCAATGTACTTGTTCAAATGATATTCATTGAAAATCACAAGCATATCATTTTTTCACTCATGAAAGTACTCTCCATCAAGTATAGGCACTCTATGTCTAAGACTCCCCAAAGTAGACTCATCCATCTTCCTCCAATGGTGTTTAAACCAAAGCAATGGAGACCAAAGCTCTGATACCAATTGAAAGGATCGAGAAGAGGTGTATAGAGGGAGGGTGATTAGACACTAAGTGAAAAAGTTGCAGTTTTTAATTTCTTTAAGTTGAAGTGGAGTTTTGGCACAAGTTTAACAATCACAATACATATCAAGCAATCATGCAAAGAGTATATGAGCAGCGGAAAGTAAAGCATGCAAATTGCAAGTGTGTAAAGGGCTGGGATTGGAGTGTGCAAACGCAATTTGGAGACACGAAGATTTTTTGAGCCGCGGTTCCGATAGGTGGTGCTATCGTACATCCACGTTGATGGAGACTTCAACCCATGAAGGGTAACGGTTGCGCGAGTCCACAGAGGGCTCCACCCACGAAGGGTCCATGAAGAAGCAACCTTGTCTATCCCACCATGGTCGTCGCCCGCAAAGGACTTGCCTCACTAGGGGTAGATCTTCACGAAGTAGGCGATCTCCTTGCCCTTACAAAATCCTTGGTTCAACTCCACAATCTTGTTGGAGGCTCCCAAGTGACACCTAGCCAATCTAGGAGACACCACTCTCCAAGAAGTAACAAATGGTGTGTTGATGATGAACTCCTTGCTCTTGTGCTTCAAATGATAGTCTTCCCAACACTCAACTCTCTCTCACAGGATTTGGATTTGGTGGAAAGAAGATTTGAGTGGAAAGCAACTTGGGGAAGGCTAGAGATCAAGATTCATATGGTAGGAATGGAATATATTGGTCTCAACACATGAGTAGGTGGTTCTCTCTCAGAAAATGAATACTGGAAGTGTAGGCACGTTCTGATGGCTCTCTCCATGAATGAAGAGTGGGTGGAGGGGTATATATAGCCTCCACACAAAATCTAACCATTACACACAACTTACCAATCTCGGTGGGACCGAATCGTCAAACTTGGACGGACCGATTTAGCAAATAATGTGACCGTTAGGATTTTTGGTGGGACCGACATTTAAACTCAGTGGGACCAATATGGTTAGGGTTAGGGCATAACATAATCTCCGTGAGGCCGATTACTCAAACTTGGTGGGACCAATTTTTGTAATAAGCTAACCAGAGAGTTGGTCGGGCAAACTCGGTGGGACCGATTCGCTCATCTCGGTTGGACCGATTCGCTCATCTCGGTTGGACCGAAATGTTACAAAGAGGAACAGAGAGTTTGCATTGTAATCTCGGTAGGACCGATTCACAAACTCGGTTGGACCAATTTCGGTAATGGACATACACAGAGAGATTACAATCCCATATTGGTGAGACCGAGATCCCTATCGGTGAGACCAATTTGACTAGGGTTTGTGGCAGTGGCTATGACATCTGAACTCGGTGGCGCCGGATAGAAAGAATCGGTAGGGCCGAGTTGGACTTTTGGTTTGGGTCATATGTGGATATGAGAAAGTAGTTGAGCGCTTTTGGAGCATATCACTAAGCATTTTGAGCAAGAGCCTCATTAAGCAACACCTCATCCCTCCTTGATAGTATTGGCTTTTCCTATAGACTCAATGTGATATTGGATCACTAAAATAGAAAATGTAGAGTCTTCTGCTTTGAGCTTGAGCCAATCCTTTGTCCTTAGTGTCTTGAAGGGGTTCCACATCCTCTAGTCCATGCCACTCCATTGTTGAACTTATCTGAAACATACTAGGTAAAAGTATTAGTCCAACAAGAGATATGTTGACATAAATTACCAAAATCACCCAGGGAGCACTTGTGCTTTCACCCTTTACTACTCCCTCTCTTCTTCCATCTCTCCTACTCCTAAAAGGGAAAGGATTCCTACTAGGACTTGGAAGTCCTAGTAGGACTCCATACACTTGGCGCGCCCCTAGGGGGCCGACCTCTCTCCCTCCCTCCTTTATATACGACGGCAGGGGCACCCCAAAGACACACAAGTTTCTCTTAACCGTGTGTGGTGCCCTCCTCCACAGTTACACACCTCGATCATACCATCGTAGTGCTTAGGCAAAGCCCTGCGCCGGTAGCATCATCATCACTGTCGCCATGCCATCGTGCTGACGGAACTCACCCTCGCCCTCAGCTGGATCAAGAATACAAGGGACGTCATCAAACCGAACGTGTGTTGAACACGGAGGTGCCGTTCGTTCGGTACTTGGATCGGTTGGATCGCGAAGACGTTCGACTACGCCAACCGCGTTATTGAAACGCTTCCGCTTTCGATCTATGAGGGTACATGGACACACTCTCCCCTCTCGTTGCTATGCATCACCTAGATAGATCTTGCGTGATCATAGGAAAATCTTGAAATTACTGCGTACCCCAACAGTGGCATCCAAGCCAGGTCTATGCGTAGATGTTATATCCACGAGTAGAACACAAAGAGTTGTGGGCGATAATAGTCATACTACTTACCAACATGTCATACTTTGATTCGGCGGTATTGTTGGATGAAGCGGCTCAGACCAACATTACGCGTACACTTACGCGAGACTAGTTCTACCGACGTGCTTCGCACATAGCTGGCTGGTGAGTGTTCGTTTCTCCAACTTTAGTTGAATCAAGTGTGGCTACGTCCAGTCCTTGTTGAAGGTTAAAACAACACACTTGACGAAAAATCATTGTGGTTTTGATGCGTAGGTAAGAACGGTTCTTGCTAAGCCCGTTGCAGCCACGTAAAACTTGCAACAACAAAGTAGAGGATGTCTAACTTGTTTTTGCAGGGCATGTTGTGATGTGATATGGTCAAGACATAATGTGATATAATTTGTTGTATAAGATGATCATGTTTTGTAACAAAGTTATCGGCAACTGGCAGGAGCCATATGGTTTTCGCTTATTGTATGCAATGCAATCGCCATGTAATTCTTTTACTTTATCACTAAGCGGTAGCGATAGTTGTAGTAACAATAGTTGGCGAGACGACAATGATGCTTCGATGGAGATCAAGGTGTCGCGCCAGTAACGATGGAGATCACGACGATGCTTCGGTGATGGAGATCATGAGCACAAGATGATGATGGCCATATCATGTCACATATTTTGATTGCATGTGATGTTTATCTTTTATGCATCTTATTTTGCTTAATACGACGGTAGCATTATAAGATGATCCCTTTCTAAATTTCAAGGTATTAGTGTTCTCCCTGAGTATGCACCGTTGCTACAATTCTTCGTGCTGAGACACCACACGATGATCGGGTGTGATAAGCTCTACGTTCACATACAATGGGTGCAAGCCAGTTTTGCACATGCAGAATACTCGGGTTAAACTTGGCAAGCCTAGCATATACAATATGGCCTCGGAACACTGGAGACCGAAAGGTCGAGCGTGAATCATATAGTAGATATGATCAACATAGTGATGTTCACCTTTGAAAACTACTCCATCTCACGTGATGATCGGACATGGTTTAGTTGATTTGGATCACATGATCATTTAGATGACTAGAGGTTTTACTATCTAAGTGGGAGTTCTTAAGTAATATGATTAATTGAACTTTAATTTATCATGAACTTAGTCTTGATAGTATTTTGCAAATTATGTTGTAGGTCAATAGCTCGCGTTATAGCTTCCCTATGTTTTTATATGTTCCTAGAGAAAACTAAGTTGAAAGATGATAGTAGCAATGATGCAGACTGGGTCCGTGATCTGAGGTGTATCCTCATTCTTGCACTGAAGAATTATGTCCTTGTTGCACCGCTAGGTGACAGACCTATTGCAGGAGCAGATGCAGACGTTATGAACATTCGGCTAGCTCAATATGATGACTACTTGATAGTTCAGTGCACCATGCTTTACGGCTGTCGGGTGGTAGGTGCAACATATGCCAAAGGATGGCTAATCATAGTGGGAGCTAGTAAGACACCGCCGGTGCCTGGAAACGGGATGAGGCGAAGACATGCACGCCGACGAATCTTACCCAGGTTTGGGGCTCTCCTACGAATAACACCCGTAGTCCTGCTCTGCGGGGTCTCCGCATGATCACTAAATCAGTAAGTAGCTACAAGTGGCTCCTTGAGCTGTTCGGCTAAAGGAAGAAGAAGGGCAAGGCTAGCTCTCCTCTTCTCTCTCTCTATGTGTGTGTGTATAGTTCTAATGGATCAACCCTTTGCATGGGTGCCCTTGGGGGTTTATATAGGCCTACCCCTAGGGGTACAATGGTAATCCAGCTGGATGTGGGTCCAGACCGTTAGTGTTTATGGTCGTCGGCTTCTCCGCCTACCACTTGGGCCCACCGGCTGCCGGCCTCTTGGTCGGCAGGCTGGGCCCACCGCCGATGGGCCCTGTTGGCTGCTCATTACTATAGCCTCACCCTTGATGACGATGGCTTGGTCGGGGCAAGCATGGCTACAGTGTCGCCGCCTGGCGGGCGTTCACTGTAGCCTTACCCCATCTTATCTCCTTAATGGTGAACAAACTTCCAGGGTGAGGGTGGGCCAGCTATTAGGAGCCGGCCTCCCCTCATGTCGACTGGACTGGTCAAGCAGCCTTATGGTAGCTCTCTGGCAGGAGGGGCCCGCCGCTTGTGGGCCGTATCGACAGCTTGCCATGGGGGCATGGTCGCTCTGCCATGGGTGATGTCATCGTCAACGTGGTAACAGTGTCGTGTCGGGCAAGGGATGGCCGCCCGGTACGACGCACTGTGGCCACGCATGTTCCGGGATTCGGGGGCGGCAGGCTTCACTGTAGCCATGCCCCGTCTCATCGCTGTTATGTGGGTGGAAACTTTGAGGGTGCATGGGATGGGCCGCCTGCTAGAGGTCGGCCACTCTGGTGGCCGCCTGCTAGGAGTCGGCCGACTCTGGGGTAGCTTGCTAAGCTTTGTCGCCTTTCTGCAGCCGGCCACTAGAGCAGCCGGCCATGGGAAGGCGGCCCTTCGTCTTGGATGTTTGAGAGGCGCAGTTGGCCCGATCTTTTGAAGAGCCAGGGGAGCCGATAAGGCTACCCATGGTCATTTACTCTGATAGTAGTCCCCGAAGCTGGTGGCGCTTCACGGCCGAAAGGAGAACGAGAAGCCCAAGCAGCTTCCTACTCCGAAGAGGCGACAGCTAGGAGTCGGCCACAGCCAGATGCGCCGTCTGGAAGATTCCGAAGTCCAAAGGAGGGAACCAGGTGGCACGCGCGCCGGCCGCCTACTGCCCGCGTGCCACGCGGCACCAGCCGGCTGGATCAGCCTGCCAGCCCATGCAGGTGACGGGACGTTGCCGCAGGCTAGGGTCCGTCACCACCATGCCTTGGCCCACGCGCGGATCCCCTGCGGCCGAGGCGGGCGATTGGCATTCTGATCATAGTTAATACACGTCGTTACGACGCGATAATTGCGGGGTCGTAGGGAAGTGGGCGCAGTTAATCCCACAACCCCCACGCCCCACCCCCTCGGCTTCATCGCTCTAAGGCTATAAATAGGGGGAGGAGGGGAGCGGCAGATGCACGCGTGCCTACATCCTCCTCCGCCATTCTCTTCTTCTTCCTCCTTATGCTACTGTTGTCTGCCGCCGCGCCGTGCTTCTAGCCATCCTGCTGCGTCGTAGCTCATCGCTACAGGGCCGCGCACACGCCACCGCGCCGCCCCTCTGTCAAGATTTTTCGACCCCATGGCGCGTGCCGGAGCGTGGGACGGCTCCAACGTCCATGATTACCACATCGATTTCCTCCGCCTGACGCGGCGGTTTCCCGGCGAGGACTTCATGAAGGCTCGCCTGGCGCCGGAGAAGGAGATCTTGCCAACGCCGGAAGAGGGCGAATGCGTCATCTTCACGTTGCACTACCTGCGCGGCCTCAGCTTGCCCGCAAGCGGCTTCCTCCGCGCCTTCCTCGACTTCTACGGCCTTCAGCCACACCATCTCACACCAAACACGGTGGTGCTGATGTCTGCCTTCGTCACCCTTTGCGAGGGCTTTCTTGGCGTCCTCCCCACCCTTGAGCTATGGGGCGAGTTTTTCTATACGAAACTCGGCACCATCGTCAAGGGAGTGGTGGCGCAGTGCGGCGCCTTCATCGCGGTGCGGAGGCCGGCTACTAACAACCCGTTCCCTGATACGTCTCCAACATATCTATAATTTTTTTTATTGTTCCATGCTATTATATTACCTGTTTTGGATGTTTAATGGGCTTTACTAGGCACTTCCATATTATTTTCGGGACTAACCTATTAACCAGAGGCCCAACCCAAATTGTTGTTTTTTTTGCCTATTTCAGTGTTTCGCAGAAAAGGAATATCAAACGGAGTCCAAACGGAAGGAAACCTTCGGGAGAGTTATTTTTGGAACAAACACAATCCAGGAGACTTGGAGTGGACGTCAAGAAGTAGACGAGGAAGCCACGAGGCAGGGAGGCGCGCCCCCCACCCTCGTGGGCCCTCGTGGCTCCCCTGACCGACTTCTTTCGCCTATATATACGCACATACCCTGAAAACATCCACGAGCACCATGAAACCCTATTTCCACCGCCACAACCTTATGTACCCGTGAGATCCCATCTTAGGGGACTTTTCAGGCGCTCCGCCGGAGGGAGAATCGATCACAAAGGGCTTCTACATCAACACCATAGCCTCTTCGATGAAGTGCGAGTAGTTTACCACAGACCTTCGGGTCCATAGAAATTAGCTAGATGGCTTCTTCTCTCTCTTTGAATCTCAATACAATGTTCTCCTTGATCTTCTTGGAGATCTATTTGATGTAACTCTTTTTGCGGTGTGTTTGTCGAGATCTGATGAATTGTGGGTTTATGATCAAGTTTATCTATGAGAAATATTTGAATCTCCTCTAAATTCTTCTATGTATGATTGGTTATCTTTGCAAGTCTCTTCGAATTATCAGTTTGGTTTGGCCTACTAGATTGATCTTTCTTGCAATGGGAGAAGTGCTTAGCTTTGGGTTCAATCTTGCAGTGTCCTTTCCCAGTGACAGCAGGGGTAGCAAGGCACATATTGTATTGTTGCCATCGAGGATAAAAAGATGGGGTTTATATCATATTGCTTGAGTTTATTCCTCTACATCATGTCATCTTGTCTAATTTGTTACTCTGTCCTTATGAACTTAATACTCTAGATGCATGTCGGATAGCGGTCGATGTGTGGAGTAATAGTAGTAGATGCAGAATCATTTCGATCTACTTGTCACGGACGTGATGCCTATATACAGGATCATGCCTAGATATTCTCATAACTATGCAATTTTCTATTAATTGCTCGACAGTAATTTGTTCACCCACCGTAATACTTATGCTATCCTGAGAGAAGCCACTAGTGAAACCTATGGCCCCCGGGTCTATTTTCCATCATATAAGTTTCCAATCTACTTTATTTTGCAATCTTTACTTTTCAATCTACATCATAAAAATACCAAAAATATTATTATTATCTCTATCAGACCTCACTTTTGCAAGTGGCCGTGAAGGGATTGACAACCCCTTTATCGTGTTGGTTGCGAGGTTCTTATTTGTTTGTGTAGGTACGAGGGACTTGCATGTAGCCTCCTACTGGATTGATACCTTGGTTCTTAAAAACTGAGGGAAATACTTACGCTACTTTGCTGCATCACCCTTTCCTCTTCAAGGGAAAACCAACGCAGTGCTCAAGAGGTAGCAAGAAGGATTTCTGGCGCCATTGCCGGGGAGGTCTTCGCACAAGTCAAGATATACCAAGTACCCATCACAAACTCTATCCCTCGCATTACATTATTTGCCATATGCCTCTCGTTTTCCTCTCCCCCACTTCACCCTTGCCATTTTATTCGCCCTCTCTTTCCCGTTCACCTCTTTATCGCTTGCCTCTTGTGTGCTTGTGTGTTGGATTGCTTGTCACGATGGCTCAAGATAATACTAAATTGTGTGATTTCTCCAATACCAACAACGATGATTTCCTTAGTACTCCGATTGCTCCTCTTACCGATGCTGAATCTTGTGAAATTAATGCTGCTTTGTTGAATCTTGGCATGAAAGATCAATTCTCCGGCCTTCCTAGTGAAGATGCCGCTACTCATCTAAACAACTTCGTTGATTTGTGTGATATGCAAAAGAAGAAAGACATGGATAATGATATTGTTAAATTGAAGCTATTTCCGTTTTCACTCAGAGATCGTGCTAAAACTTGGTTTTCGTCTTTGCCTAAAAATAGTATTGATTCATGGAATAAGTGCAAAGATGCTTTTATCTCTAAGTATTTTCATCCCGCTAAGATCATCTCTCTTAGAAATGATATTATGAATTTTAAGCAACTTGATCATTAGCATGATGCACAATCTTGGGAAAGGATGAAATTAATGATTCGCAATTGCCCTACACATGGATTAAATTTATGGAGGATAATACAAAAAATTTATGCCAGACTGAATTTTGCTTTTAGAAAGCTTTTAGATTCGGCCGCGGGTGGCACTTTTATGGAAATCACTTTAGGAGAAGCTATGGGAAGTATTAATGATGTTCTTATTGTTGCAAATAGGAATTATGTTCCCGTAGATTTTATTGTTCTTGATATAGATTGCGATCTTTCATGTCCTATTATTCTTGGTAGACCTTTCCTTAGATCGATTGGTGCAGTTATTGATATGAAAGAAGGAAATATTAGATTCGAATTTCCATTAAGGAAAGGCATGGAACACTTTCCTAGGAAGAAAATCAAATTACCTTATGAATCTATTATGAGAGCCACTTATGAATTGAATACCAAAGATGGCAATACTTAGATCTATTCTCGCTTTTATGCCTAGCTAGGGGCGTTAAACGATAGCGCTTGTTGGGAGGCAACCCAAATTCATTTTTGTTCCTTGCTTTTTGTTCCTGTTTAGTAATAAATAATTCATGTAGCTTCTGTTTAGATGTGGTTTTATGTTTTAGTTCGTGTTTGTGCCAAGTAGAACCTATAGGAACCTACGGTGAAAGTTAATTTGATCTTGCTCAAAAACAGAAACTTTTGCACACACGAGAATAATTTTAATAAATCATAGAAACGTGCTTTTCAGTTGATTCTTTTTTCAGTAGATTAATAGATAAATTTCCCAGGACTTCCTATTTTGGTAGGAATTTCAGGGTTCCAGAAGTATACGGAAGTTACAGATTGCTACAGACTGTTCTGTTTTTGAGAGATTCTGTTTTTCGTGTGTTGCTTGCTTATTTTGATGAATCTATGGCTAGTATCGGGGGGTATGAACCATAGAGAAGTTGGAATACAGTAGGTTTAACACCAATATAAATAAAGAATGAATTCATTACAGTACCTTAAAGTGGTGGTTTGCTTTGTTGCACTAACGGAGCTCATGAGATTTTCTGTTGAGTTTAGTGTTGTGAAGTTTTCAAGTTTTCGGTAAAGATTGATGGATTATGGAACAAGGAGTGGCAAGAGCCTAAGCTTGCGGATGCCCAAGGCACCCCAAGGTAAATTCAAGGAAAACAAAAAGCCTAAGCTTGGGGATGCCCCAGAAGGCATCCCCTCTTTCATCTTCGTCTATCGGTAACTTTACTTGAGGCTATATTTTTATTCACCACATGATATGTGTTTTGCTTGGAGCGTCTTGTATGATTTGAGTCTTTGCTTTTTAGTTTACCACAATCATACTTGCTGTACACACATTTTGGGAGAGACACACATGAATCGGAATTTATTAGAATACTCTATGTGCTTCACTTGTATCTTTTGAGCTAGACAATTTTGCTCTAGTGCTTCACTTATATCTTTTTAGAGCACGGCGGTGGTTTTATTTTGTATAAATTATTGATCTATAATGCTTCAATTATATTATTTTGAGAGTCTTTTAGAAAAGCATGGTATTATTAATTGGTTATAAAATTGGTCCTATTATGATGGGCATCCAAGTTGGGTATAATAAAAACTATCATATAGAGTGCATTGAATACTATGATAAATTTGATGCTTGGTAATTGTTTTGAGATATAAAGGTGGTAATGTTAGAGTCATGCTAGTTGGGTAGTTATGAAATTGAGAAATACTTGTGTTAAAGTTGGCAAGTATGGTAAAAGTTGTGTGACAAATTTGTAGCATGGGGTGCTCTTTGATTGCCTTCCTTATGAGTGGAGGTCGGGATCGCGCGATGGTTAACTCCTACCAACCCCTCCCCTAGGAGCATGCGTAGTAGTACTTTGCTTTGAGGCTAATAAACTTTTGCAATAAGTATATGAGTTCTTTATGACCTATGTGAGTCCATGGATTATACGCACTCTTACCCTTCCATCATTGCTAGCCTCTACAGTACCGTGCATTGCCCTTTATCACCTTGAGAGTTGGTGCAAACTTCGCCGGTGCATCCAAACCCCGTGATATGATACACTCTATCACACACAAACCTCCTTATATCTTCCTCAAAACAGCCACCATACCTACCTATTATGGAATTTCCATAGCCATTCCAAGATATATTGCCATGCAACTTTCCACCGTTCCGTTTATTATGACACATTCCATCATTGTCATAATGCTTTTGCATAATCATGTAGTTGACATCGTATTTGTGGCAAAGACACCTTTATAATTATTTCATACATGTTACTCTTGATTCATTGCACATCCCGGTACACCACCGGAGGCATTCACATAGAGTCAAATTCTGTTATAAGCATTGAGTTGTAATTCTTGAGTTGTAAATAAATAGAAGTGTGATGATTTCCATTTATAGAGCATTGTCCCAAGTGAGGAAAGGACGATGGAGACTATGATTCCCCCACAAGTCGGGATGAGACTCCGGACTTTATGAAAAATAAAAGAGGCCAAAGAAGCCCAAACAAAAAAAAGAGGCCAAAGAAGCCCACCAAAATCAAAAATTAGAGAAAAAGAGAGAAGGGACAATGTTACTATCCTTTTACCACACTTGTTCTTCAAAGTAGCACCATGATCTTCATGATAGAGAGTCTCCTGTGTTGTCACTTTCATATACTAGTGGGAATTTTACATTAAAGAACTTGGCTTGTATATTCCAATGATGGGCTTCCTCAAAATGCCCTAGGTCTTCGCGAGCAAGCGAGTTGGATGCACACCCACTTAGTTTCTTTTGTTGAGCTTTCATACATTTATAGCTCTAGTGCATCCGTTGCATGGCAATCCCTACTTCTTGCATTGACATCAATTGATGGGCATCTCCATAGCCCGTTGATTAGCCGCGTCAATGTGAGACTTTCTCCTGTTTTGTCTTCTCCACACAACCTCCATCATCATACTCTATTCCACCCATAGTGCTATATCCATGGCTTACGCTCATGTATTGCATGAGAGTTGAAAAAGTTGAAGCGCGTTAAAAAGTATGAACCAATTGTTTGGCTGAAACCGGGGTTGTGCATGATGGGAGCATTTTGTGTGACGAAAATGAAACATGGCCTAACTATATGATTTTGTAGGGATAAGCTTTCTTTGGCTATGTTATTTTGATAAGACGTGATTACTTGTTAGTATGCTGGAAGTATTACTATTTTTATGTCAATATGAACTTTTATCTTGAATCATTTGGATCTGGACATTCATGCCACAATAAAGAAAATTACATTGAGAAATATGCTAGGTAGCATTCCACATCAAAAATTCTATTTTTATCATTTACCTACTCGAGGACGAGCAGGAATTAAGCTTGGGGATGCTTGATACGTCTCCAACGTATCTATAATTTTTTATTGTTCCATGCTATTATATTACCTGTTTTGGATGTTTAATGGGCTTTACTAAGCACTTATATATTATTTTTGGGACTAACCTATTAACCGGAGGCCCAGCCCAAATTGTTGTTTTTTTGCCTATTTCAGTGTTTCACAGAAAAGGAATATCAAACGGAGTCCAAACGGAATGAAACCTTCGAGAGAGTTATTTTTGGAACAAACACAATCTAGGAGACTTGGAGTGGATGTCAAGAAGCAAACAAGGAAGCCACGAGGCAGGGAGGCACGCCCCAGGGGGTGGGCGCGCCCCCCACCCTCGTGGCCCAGAGATATGTGGAAATGAGAAAGTGGTTGAGGGTTTTGGAGCAATATCACTAAGCACTTTGAGCAAGTGGACCATTAAGCAACACCTCATCCCCTTTTAATAGTATTGACTTTCCTATAGCCTCAATGTGATCTTGGATCACTAAAATGAAAATGAAGAGTCTTGAGCTTTTGCCAATCTTTGTCCTTAGCATTTTAAGGGTCCACATCTCTAGTCCATGACATGCCAATCATTGAACTTTCTAAAACATTTAACTTGAACGGATATTAGTTCAATGAGCTATATGTTGTTATGAATTACCAAAACCACCCGGGGATTAGTTGCACTTTCAATCTCCCCCTTTTTGGTAATTGATGACAACATATAGATCAAAGCTTCGACAAATGATAATATGAATGAAATACATCGCCACTTTGAGAAGTATGTGATAAGCAAGAGCTCCCTTAAATTTGTGCATTATTTAAATTTTGCTTTTGAATGCAAATGAAAAATCGATAGGATCATGGGTCACTCTTCCATATGTCACATACATCTTGGTGGAGCGCTCAAAATGATAAGAGTTAAATAACATGCACTCATCACCAATGGTAAACATGATTGATCATACACCAATATCATAGATATCATCATGCAAGCACACATTAAGTCATAGTATGATCAAACACATGATCACAAGAGTATCTCACGAGCAAAACACAAATTGTAGCATAGGAATTTAAAGAAGCAAACGATCAAGTAGCAAGAGAGGCACCAAAAGGCAAAACACACTCTCTCTCGAAGCCTAATGACCTATACACTTTCTCCCCCTTTGGCAACAAGTTACCAAAAAGCTTGAAAATGCATAGTGCTATACGACACTCTAGGCACGATCTCCGGGAGCTCCTGAAGGGGTCTTCTGGCTAGTTGCTTCGGTGTGCATAGATGGCGTGGAGAGGAGTCCATCTGCAAAAGCTTTGGCAGAGGTCTCTGAAGCTGGAGGAGTTGAAACTGGAGGTGCAATAGTGGCAGTTGTTGCAGGTGCTGAAAGTGTAGTCCTGGTGTCACTGACAACTGGCACTGCTGAAGACCTTTGTGCCCTTGGCACTCTCTGAAAGGTATCTGTGGTAGATCTATCATTCATGCCCTCAACTTTTTCCTGGAGCTTCTCCATAGTGGTCTGGATCTTTGTGACCTTCACATCTAGATCATGAAATTTTGTCTCAATGATCCTTTCAAGACTCTCTTGATTTTGAGTCAGGGTGGCCAAGACCTTCTCAATTCTCATAGTAGCCTCAAGCAGATAACTGAGTTGATCTTGCTTGGGCTTGAGCATCACTTGTGAAGCATCTGGTGCACTGGCTGCCTTTGCTCTCTCGCTCTCTTCTCCTAGGCTTCTGCACTAGTAGGATGGGATGCATCCATGACAATCTCATTGTCCTCAAATTCTGGCCTCGGGGGAAGATGCACTTTATCAAGAAGATATGTCACTATCCCCATCTTGGAGTTGATCAACATCTGTATATGAGGGGCGTATCCACATGATATCTTCTGATCAGCAGCTGTTCTATTCACTGTTTCAACAATCAAACTCATCACCTTGAACTTTGCTATGTCTTGAGCTTGCGTTGGTTTTCCTTGAAGAGGAAAGGGTGATGTAGCAATAGTAGCGTCAGTATTTCCCTCTATTTTTGAGAACCAAGGTATCAATCCAGTAGGAGGCTCCTCAAAATTCCCACGCACCTACACAAACAAACAAGAACTCGCAACCAACGCGATAAAGGGGTTGTCAATCCCTTCACGGTCACTTGCGAAAATGATATCTGATAGAGATAATATGATAAGATAAATATATTTTTGGTATTTTATGATATAGATTGGAAAAGTAAAGATGCAAATAAAAGTAGATTGAAAGCTTATATGATAAAAGATAGACCCGGGGGCCATAGGTTTCACTAGTGGCTTCTCTCAAGATAGCATAAGTATTAGGTGGGTGAACAAATTACTGTCGAGCAACTGGTAGAAAAGCGAATAATTATGAGATTATCTAGGCATGATCATGTATATAGGCATCACATCCGTGAAAAGTAGACCGACTCCTGCCTGCATCTGCTACTATTACTCCACACATCGACCGCTATCCAGCATGCATCTAGAGTATTAAGTTCATAAAGAACAGAGTAACGCATTAAGAAAGATGACATGATGTAGAGGGATAAACTCATGCAATATGATATAAACCCCATCTTTTTATCCTTGATGGCAACAATACAATACGTGCCTTGCTGCCCCTGCTGTCACTGGGAAAGGACACCGCAAGATTGAACCCAAAGCTAAGCACTTCTCCCATTGCAAGAAAGATCAATCTAGTAGGCCAAACCAAACTAATAATTCGAAGAGACTTGCAAAGATAACTTAATCACACATAAAAGAATTCAGAGGAGATTCAAATATTTCTCATAGATAAACTTGATCATAAACCCACAATTCATCGGATCTCGACAAACACACCGCAAAAAGAGTTACATCGAATAGATCTCTAAGAAGATCAAGGAGAACATGGTATTGAGATTCAAAAAGAGAGAAGAAGTCATCTAGCTAATAACTATGGACCCGAAGGTCTGTGGCAAACTACTCACAACTCATCGGAGAGGCTATGGTGTTGATGTAGAAGACCTCCATGGTTGATTCCCCCTCCGGCGGAGTGCCAGCGAAGGCTCCAAGATGGGATCTCGCGGATACAGAAGGTTATGGCGGTGGAAATAGTTTTTTGTGGTCGCTTTTGATGTTTTCGGGGTACATGGGTACATATAGGAGGAAGAAGTAGGCCGGTGGACGCCCGAGGGGCCCACGAGACAGGGGGCGCGCCCAGCAGGGGGGGTGCCCTCCACCCTTGTGGCCGCCTTAGTTGTTGCTTGGCTTCCACTCCAAGTCCTCCGGATCACGTTTGTTCCAAAAAGATTGCTCCCGAAGGTTTCATTCCGTTTGGACTCCGTTTGATATTCCTTTTCTTCGAAACACTGAAATAGGCAAAAAAAACAGCAATACGGGTTGGGCCTCCGGTTAGTAGGTTAGTCCCAAAAATGATATAAAAGTGTAAAGTAAATCCCATAAACATCCAAAACGGGTAATATAATAGCATGGAACAATCAAAAATTATAGATACGTTGGAGATGTATCAAGCATCCCCAAGCTTAATTCCTGCTCGTCCTCGAGTAGGTAAAAGATAAAAACAAAATTTTTGATGTGGAATCATACCTAGCATAATTCTCAATGTAATTTTCTTTATTATGGCATGATTGTTCAGATCCAAATGATTCAAGATAAAAGCGTATAAAACATAAAAATAATAATACTCGAAGCAATACTAACAAATAATCATGTCCTATCAAAATAGCATAGCCAAAGAAAGCTTATCCCTACAAAATCATATAGTTAGGTCATGCTTCATTTTCATTACACAAAATACTCCCATCATGCACAACCCCGGTTTCATCCAAGCAATTGGTTCATACTTTTTAACGCGCTTCAGATTTTTCAACTCTTACGCAATACATGAGCGCAAGCCATGGACATAGCACTATTTGTGGTATATGGTGGTGGTTGTGAAGACAAAAAAAGGAGAAGATATTCTCACATCAACTAGGCATATCAACGGGCTATGGAGATGCCCATCAATAGATATCAATGTGAGTGAGTATGGATTGCCATGCAACGGATGCACTAGAGCTATAAATATATGAAAGCTCAACAAAAGAAACTAAGTGGGTGTGCATCCAACTCGCTTTCTCACGAAGACCTAGTGCATTTTGAGGAAGCCCATCATTGGAATATACAAGCCAAGTTCTATAATGAAAAATTCCCACTAGTATATGAAAGTGACAACACAAGAGACTCTCTATCATGAATATCATTGTGCTATTTTGAAGCACAAGTGTGGAAAAGAGATAGTAGTATTGTCCCTTCTCTCTTTTTCTCTAATTTTTTTATTTTTTTATTATTTTTTTATTTGGCCTTTCTTTTTTTTGGCCTTTTTTTGGTGGGCTCTTTGGCCTCTTTTTTTTTAAGTCTGAAGTCTCATCCCGACTTGTGGGGGAATCATAGTCTTCATCATCCTTTCCTCACTTGGGAAAATACTCTAATAATGAAGATCATCACACTTTTATTAATTTACAACTCGAGAATTATAACTCAACACTTAGAACAAAATATGACTCTATATGAATGCCTCCGGCGGTGTACCGGGATATGCAATGAATCAAGAGTGGCATGTATGAAAAATTATGAAGGTGGCCTTGCCACAAATACAATGTCAACTACATGATCATGCAAAGAGCAATATGACAATGATGGAGCGTGTCATAATAACGGAACAGTGGAAAGTTGCATGGCAATATATCTCGGAATGGCTATGGAAATGCCATAATAGGTAGCTATGGTGGCTGTTTTGAGGAAGGTAAATAATGGGTGCATGATACCGGCGAAAGTTGCGCGGCACAGTAGAGGCTAGCAAAGTGGAAGGATGAGTGTGCGTATATCCATGGACTCACATTAGTCATAAAGAACTCATATACTTATTGCAAAAGTTTACTTGCCCTTGAAGGAAAGTACTACTATGCATGCTCCTAGGGGAAGGGTTGGTAGGAGTTAACCATCGCACGATCCCAACCTCCACTCATAAGGAAGGCAATTAAAAGAGCACCTCATGCAACAAATTTGTCACATAACTTTTACCATACGTACATGCTACGGGACTTGCCAACTTCAACACAAGTATTTCTCAATTTCATAATTACCCACTAGCATGACTCTAACATTACCACCTTTATATCTCAAAACAATTATCAAGCATCAAATTGATCCTAGTGTTTAATGCACTTTCTATGATAGTTTTTATTATACCCAACTTAGATGCTCATCATTCTAGGACCAAATTTATAACCATAGAAAATACCTTGCTGTTCTAAAAGACTCTCAAAATAATATAAGTGAAGCATGAGAGACTAACAATTTCTACAGAATTAAGCCACCGCCGTGCTCTAAAAGATATAAGTGAAGCAATAGAGCAAAAAATATCTAGCTCAAAAGATATAAATGAAGCACATAGAGTATTCTAATAAATTTCCAATCAAGTGGGTTTCTCCCAAAAGGTGTGTACAGCAAGGATGATTGTAGTAAACTAAAAAGCAAAGACTAATATCATACAAGACGCTCTAAGCAAAACACATATCATGTGGCGAATAAAAATATAGCTCCAAGTAAAGTTACCGATAAACAAAGACGAAAGAGGGGGTGCCTTCCGGGACATCCCCAAGCTTAGGCTTTTGGATATTCTTGAGTATATTGGGGTGCCTTGGGCATCCCCAAGCTTAGGCTCTTGCCACTCCTTATTCCATAGTCCATCAAATCTTTACCCAAAACTTGAAAACTTCACAACACAAAACTCAACAGGAAATCTCATAAGCTCCGTTAGTGAAAGAAAGAAAACCACCACATAAGGTATTGTAATGAACTCATTATTTATTTATATTGTGTTAAACCTAATGTATTTCAACTTTTATATGGTTCATACCCTTACATACTAGCCATAGATGCATCAAAATAAGCAAACAACACATGAAAAACAGAATCTATCAAAAACAGAACAGTCTGTAGCAATATGTAACTCTCGAATACTTATGGAACTTTAAAAATCCTACCAAAATAGGAAGTCCTGCGGAATTTGTCTATTGATCTACAGAAAAAAGAATCAACACAAAATTACGTTTCTGTGAATTATTAAAATTATTTTCGTGCATGCAAAGTTTCTGTTTTTCAGCAGAATCAAATTAACTATCACCATAGGTTATCCTATAGGTTCTACTTGGCACAAACACTAATTAAAACATAAAACACATCTAAACAGAAAGTAGATGCAAAATTTATTACTAAACGGAAGAAAAAACAAAAAACACTAATAAAATTGGGTTGCCTCCCAACTAGCGCTATCGTTTAACGCCCCTAGCTAGGCATAAAAGCGAGGATAGATCTAAGTACTGCCATCCTTGGCACTCGGAAAGGAAAGAGATGATTTACTTTCTATGGCATTCATTCTTCTATTTAGGGAAAGCACATTTCCATTAATGGATGAAGTGAGATTAAGCATGTTACAGAAATTTGCATCTAAGCTAGCCTTCATCTCTTTGATAATTTCATTTTGATAAAAGCATAAAAGAGTGGTAGATTCAACCTTATCATTCATAGGGTGCCCAAATATAATTTTCATTTTTTCATAGATATCTATGGCATCCCCCTTAAGAAAACCTTCTTCAAAAATAGAATCTAGAACTTGCTTGAAAGAAGCGGGTAAACTAACATAAAAACTTTTTAGGTAAATTTCAATTTGATATTGTGGCGCATAGCTAGCCTGAATCCTTAATAACCTATCCCAAGCATCTTTTAAAGTCTCATCAAGAAAATAGCAAAAAATTCCGGAGTCATCTTCATCAAAATTATTTAAGCTCTCATTGGTGACCCCAGTGGGTCTTTCCATAGCATTATTATTTATGAGCTTAGAGAGGATAGAGGGGCTATCCAAGGTACTAGAACCCTGGAAAGGACCCTTAGTTATTTTTGATTCGGCCATGGCAACGGGAAGGCAAATGGAAAAGAGAGGACGAATAAAACGGCAAGGGTGAAGTGGGGGAGAGGAAAACGAGAGGCAAATGGCAAATAATGTAAATGCGAGGGAGATGAGTTTGTGATGGGTACTTGGTATGTCTTGACTTGAGCGAAGACCTCCCCGGCAACGGTGCCAAAAATCCTTCTTGCTACGTCTTGAGCTTGCGTTGGTTTTCCTTGAAGAGGAAAGGTGATGCAGCAATAGTAGCGTAAGTATTTCCCTCGGTTTTTGAGAACCAAGGTATCAATCCAGTAGGAGGCTCCTCAAAAGTCCCACGCACCTACACAAACAAACAAGAACTCGCAACCAACGCAATAAAGGGGTTGTCAATCCCTTCACGGCCACTTGCTAAAGTGAGATCTGATAGAGATAATATGATAAGATAAATATATTTTGGTATTTTATGATATAGATTGGAAAAGTAAAGATGCAAATAAAAGTAGACTGAAAGCTTATATGATAAAAGATAGACCCGGGGGCCATAGGTTTCACTAGTGGCTTCTCTCATGATAGCATAAGTATTACGGTGGATGAACAAATTACTGTCGAGCAATTGATATAAAAGCGAATAATTATGAGATTATCTAGGCATGATCATGTATATAGGCATCACGTCTGTGACAAGTAGACCGACTCCTGCCTGCATCTACTACTATTACTCCACACATCAACTACTATCCAGCATGCATCTATAGTATTAAGTTCATAAAGAATAGAGTAACGCATTAAGAAACATGACATGATGTAGAGGGATAAACTCATGCAATATGATATAAACCCCATCTTTTTATCATCGATGGCAACAATACAATATGTGCCTTGCTGCCCCTGCTGTCACTGGGAAAGGACACCGCAAGATTGAACCCAAAGCTAAGCACTTCTTCCATTGCAAGAAAGATCAATCTAGTAAGCCAAACCAAACTAATAATTCAAAGAGACTAGCAAAGATAACTTAATCACACGTAAAAAAATTTAGAGGAGATTCAAATATTTCTCATAGATAAACTTGATCATAAACCCACAATTCATCGGATCTCGACAAACACACCATAAAAAGAGTTACATCGAATAGATCTCCAAGAAGATCGAGGAGAACATGGTATTGAGATTCAAAGAGAGAGAAGAAGCCATCTAGCTAATAACTATGGACCCGAAGGTCTGTGGTAAACTACTCACAACTCATCGGAGAGGCTATGGTGTTGATGTAGAAGCCCTCCATGGTTGATTCCCCCTCCGGCGGAGCGCCAGCGAAGGCTCCAAGATGGGATCTCGCGGATACAGAAGGTTACGGCGGTGGAAATACTTTTTCGTGGTCGCTTCTGATGTTTTCGGGGTACATGGGTATATATAGGAGGAAGAAGTAGGTCGGTGGACGCCCGAGGGGCCCACGAGACAGGGGGCGCGCCCAGCAGGGGGCGCCCTCCACCCTCGTGGCCGCCTCGGTTGTTGCTTGACTTCCACTCCAAGTCCTATGGATCATGTTTTTTCCAAAAAGATCGCTCCCGAAGGTTTCATTCCGTTTGGAATCCGTTTGATATTCCTTTTCTTCGAAACACTAAAATAGGCAAAAAAAATAGCAATACGGGCTGGGCCTCCGGTTTTAGTCCCAAAAATGATATAAAAGTGTAAAGTAAAGCCCATAAACATCCAAAACGGGTAATATAATAGCATGGAACAATCAAAAATTATAGATACGTTGGAGACGTATCAAACTTCTTTGGTACATCAAATATGTGGAGCAAGTTTATTGAGTGACCACGGATCATCCTATGATCTCCTGACTTGAGAAAAAGGGTATGCCTCAAGATGGTGTTAATGGTGGTCAGACCAGCCAACAGATAGTATATTGATCCAAACTTATGTGTCTCCAAGGCCTCATCAGGAATAGTCTTGTACATGTTGGCCATGGAGTTGTGTTCCTTCCTAGGCTTGGCATATACATCAATGTCATTTTCCTCTTCCTTAGGGGCATTGATAAACTTGGCCCACTCAAATATTGTAGATTGATATTTAGTTCCCTCAGTCATCCAGACAATCTTTCCGTATGGGTAGAAGTGAGCAGTGGAATAGAATTGCATGATCATCTCATCGTTCCACTTGGTCAACTTCTGACCAACAAAATTGTCCACTTCACTCATCCCGAAGCTCTCATGTACACCTGGGAAGTAGTCCTCATTGTCATCAATGTACTCCCAGTCAACCCACTTCATATCATAGACAAGGGCTTCTTATCCAACAAGATTGTCTGATAGAAGTCCTGTTGTTCCTTGGTGTGGAATCGACGGTCTACAACAGTCCTCCTCCTAATAGCATAGGGATCAGTCTGTCTCCATAATCTCAGACCAGCATCCTTCCTTTCCTTCATGTTTTCAGCCACTGGATGATCATCACTATGATCTGGAATCTTGGGCTTCAATTTTCTGAGCACTTGCTGCTCTTCATATTCTTGAGCCTCAGGCACTGGGGCCTTGTTTTTCTCAGCAGCAAGGATGTTCCTGGTAGATCTCTTTGGTTCAGATGGGTTTGGAGCTTGAGCTGGAGCTGAAGGCTTGGGGGCAGACTTGGGGTCAAATGAAGCAGCCCCAGTCCTTATGGCATCCCCCATAAGCTTTTGTGTCTTGGCAGGAGGTGCAACTGGCTCTTCCTCCTCCTCATCTTGATCGCATGAATGCTTTTCAAACCCAGCCATTGGATCTACAAGTTTCCACCATCTTCCTCTTTTCCTTTCTTTCTTCTCCTTTCTAGCACCACTTGCTGCAGCAGTAGCTTCTTGCTCTTGAGCAACTCTGTACTGTCTGATTTTGGACATTCTCATGAGTCTTTAGGAGCTCTCTATGATCCTCTAGAGTTGTTTCATGAACTAACATAAGAGTGTTTAGTTCTTTAGTTAGACGCTCAATATCCTTCTTATCATTGGCATTCGTTTCATCTTGATTAGCATGATTAATAGCACATTCATCATAGTTTTCATCACTAGTGTTGTCAACAAGTAAATCATCATCACCGAGCAAATCATCTTCATCGCTATTGAAATCAACGTACTCGGGGTGTGATACCTTAGGGCCTTTAGCCATGAATAATCTTCCAATTCCTTCATTTGGTGAGCCAAATATGTCGTAGGAGTTGGATGACGCAAGTACAAGACCGGCAACATCTTCATCTTGAGTATATTCGGAGTCAGAGTGATAACTTCTCTTGGAGTAGTTGTCGGAGTCGGAACCGGATAGCCATTCACCAACGTGAGCTTGATGTCTTTGTCTTGTATAGCTCTTTGATGATTTGTCCTTTCTTTCCGAATCCTTGCTTCTATGAGAGGGTCTTCATTCATAACGATCATCTCTACTCCTCCCTTTTGGTGGTGATTCATCTCTTTTACTTCTCCTTTTAGGTGAATCTTCTCTTCTCTTGTAGGGAGCCGTATACTCATTGGAGTAGTGTCCAGGACTTCCACAATTGTGGCTATTGTGATCACGACTAGAAGATCTTTTGTCATTGTAGGACCTTGACTTGGAACTTCTCTCTTTGCTTCTACTCTTGTAGAACTTGTTGAAGTTCTTCAGCATTAAGCTCAATTCTTCATTGAAGACTTGTTTATCACTTGATGTCGTAGGAGCATCACATGAAGCTTTGTAAGCACCACTGGACTTGTTGTGAAGCTCTTCCTTATCCTTGAGTGACATCTCATGAGCAAGAATTTTACCAATGACTTTTGTTGGATTGAGATCTTTGTAGTTGGGCATCATTTGGATCAAAGTGCAAACGCACTGGTACGCATCCGTGCTATACAAATGGTTTTTAAACCCTTTCCAAGATGGCACTTGGAACCGTCGCCAAGTGAGTGTGGGCGATGGGGGGTCCTTCCCACACGACCCAGAAACCATCGGGGATATGCCCTCCTGGCAGACACGCTCGGCAAAATGAGGTCATGTGCGACCAGCGAGCGAGCAAATACTGTTATATGTACAGTAGTTCTCAGAAAAATACAATTATACAGGTGAAATCGTTTCCGGTCGTAAGTACATCCCACATAGTCAGTCCCCGCTAAACCTTTCCATTCGTATATACATCCCACACAGTCGCTCCAAGGAAAACGTTTCTGTTCGCAGGTACATCACACACAATTTTCCCCGTTAAATCGTTTGTGATAGCGTTGACATCGCACACAATATTAACAACTTTATCGTTTGCATTAGTGAATGCATCACACACAATTTTTATGCGGTAAACGTTTGCGGAAGGTGGCCTAACGCAAACATCTTGGAAGAGAATGTCGTGTGTGATTGTTCATCGATCCAACACAGTTTATTCCTAAGTATTAGAATGGTTCCCGCAATTGCACAATAATGTGCTATTAGACAAAGGACCATCCATGTGCAAACCATGATTGTAAACCTCAGTGCTTCCCATTGCTTCCCTGCAACACATATAAGGTAGTTAGTGATCGTGTTAAGTGAGGGTTCGCATGCTATTAGTAAAATATGTTGATGAAAAATAAGCACATTGCAGATTCATCAGATTAATTCAAGCCACATGGGCAACCCATTTATCCAAACCAAGCATCATTAAGAACTACAAAATATAGCAATTGTATATGTTTCCCATGTATTAAGTGCAGCCAAATTTGATTATTCCTCACATGCACAACAATACAAAATTCTACCCACGACAATTGGACATTGCATTGCGGAATTGAACCAAGCAGTTAACTAAACACCACAACAAATGAACCAAACATTTACTAAGCACCACATTGCACAATATAACATACTCCTAATAGAAGATCGGACAGTTAACCAAACCAAGCATGCTTAACAACTTGGAAATATAGCAATTGTATGTGTTTCTCATGTATTTAGTAAAGCCAAATTTGATTTATTTCTCACATGGTATACAATAACAGAATGCACCCACAAAAATTGAACATCGCATTGCAAAATGGAACCAAACAGTTAACTAAACACCACAACAAATGAACCAAACATTAACTGAGCACCACATTGCACAATGTATAACATACTAGAAGATCAAATAGTTAACCTAACCAAGCATGCTTGACAACTTGGAAATGTAGCAATTGGATATGTTTCTCATGTATTTTGTAAAGAAAAATTCGATTTATTTCTCACATGGAAGACAATACAAAATTGCGCCCTAAAGAATTGAACATCACATTTGCAGAATTGAACCAAACAGTTAACTGAACACGACAACTAATTAACCAAACAATTAATAAGTGAGCACCACATTGCAGGATATATAGAACATATACACTAGAGCAACAGATTGCATGGTAAAAGTAGATAGCACAATTCACTTGAATTTTTTAAGGAAAGGCAGGAGCAGCACACGCAACGCGTAAACCGAGCATGCTTAACCAGCATAGCTAGAAAATGGCAAGGTGCTCCTCCAAGATCTGGGGGCCGGCACAAATGGCATTCATCGCGACCTCATCCACGCGTGCGGCCGTGATTTGCTTCTCCGCTGCCAAATGCTCCTTGAGATCCTGGCTATATTGTGTGCACCATGGCTTAGGGCGGCGCTTATTTGGTGGAGGGGTCAGTGATTTGGGTGGAAGGTGTCGCGCTCGCGCCGGCAGTCAGGGCATGTGGGATGTGGAAGGAGGAGGAGGATGGGGTTCGGGTGTGGATTACCTGCCTGGATAGGCGAGGCCGAGCAGCGTGAAGGAGGGTCGTCGGTGAGGAGGCGGCGCTGCAAGCAAGGAGTGAAGGTTTCAGCTTGAAAAGGAAGCCAGAAACAGGGGAAATGTGGCTTTTGGTAAGGGGGTGGGCGGGGAGGTAGATATTTCCGCGGAAGCCGAAAAATTGGAATCGCTTCAGCGAAAAAAACTGGCGCACAAAGTGTCATCAGACACGGTCCCTTATTCAGAACTATGTACGATATGTGAACATCACAAATGATTCAGATAGCTTAACCCATATGTGATGAGTTTGAAAGTCAAAAAATTTGGTTCCAATTTCCCTGGTTACAGTGCTCAGCCACGTCATTGCATAATTTGGGTACACAAAGGAGATTATAGCACACCCACACTTCTTAATCGAGCAAGTTTAGCAATTAAACAGAACTAGCTGGCCTAAACATTACTCTAACAAATTAAAGGCCGGCACTCTTAATTAAACAAAACAAAGAGTACTACTACGGCTGGTGCTCGTCGATCTCCGCCACCTCCTCCATGTCCAGCCCGTGCCTGATGGTCCCCTGGGGCAGGAGCTCCATGGCATCCATCACACCATATTCGGCAAGCATCTCGCCATTCGCGTCCGCCATCTCTTTGGAAAAGGCCGCCACGAGCTGGGCATGGGCGGCCCAATCTGGGCTTGGACGGGCTCCATCATCGCAAGGTATGCGGTGGAGGAACGAACGGCCTCTCGAATGCTCTCAGAGATTGCCAACTCTTTGGTCGTGGGTTGCCGACCGTTGTCGAAGAAGCTTCATTCGATTTGTATGGTGACCGTCACGAGCTGGCATGGGCAGCCTCGACATGGTCGTGGGCGGCCTCCATCAGGGCCGCCGCTATGGAATGGACAGCTGTTGTGCCACTCTCGCCAGTTGCTAACCCCAAAGCGGATGTTGTTGCCGCCGCCTGAGAAGCAACAACAGCCGTTTGGGTTGCCTTGGCCGCCTGGTCGCAGATTGCGGTCGCCCTCATGAAGCTTGTTAGCATGCACCTGGCGGCTGCGGCCATGCTCTTGCCGTAGTGGGCCGCCGAAGTTGCCCTCGGGACGTGAGTCCACGTCCCCATCTTTCACCGGCGACGATTGAACAGTGAAATGATAATTGGTGAGCGAGCTAGTGTGCTTGACACACCGGCTGTCGACTGTAGCCGATGAACCTTCTCGCGTAAGCCATGGGCATACTATACACCGACGGTGCTCCAGGATATTTTGTACTGCATCTCACACGGTTGGTGATAATAAACTGTGTGGGATCTACTTGATTTTTCATCTTGATTTGAATTACATAATGGGGTCACAGCTGCAAAGTATGGTGTTTGAATTGCTAGAACTTCTATCTGTAGTGAACATGCAACTATAGGTGTGTCGTCAAAAAATTTGGAATTATTGAGGGGTTGTTTGGACATTTTAAAATGGTAACTTGGTTTTCTAGGCATTTCAGGTGCACAATTCAAAATTAAACCACATGCACATGCTTCGGTGCACCAAAATGGGTTGTAAAATGGTATATGTGTCCATGGGCTGATGCTTACATCCCATTCAAGAAATGGGGATGAATTTCAAACATCACGGCACCGTGGCTCTCCAGCAAACGTTGAGGTGCTTGCTTTTGTAATTCTAGTAAATACAAAACTCGTCTGAAATTCATGAACCTTGGCATGCTATCATGGAATAGCATCAAGATACTGGGGTAAAAAAATATTGTCCCATTTGGGCCAGTTTATGGTATAAGCTTCTCACAAACCAGAGCTTCTCTCACAACAAACATGATGGTTTCGGTAGGGAACGTGCCACCTTGGGGGACGAAACGATATTTTTTGCATCTTCTTGCTTTCAAAAAATTTCTCGCGTCAACACAAAACAACAGGAGTGTTCTGCAATTTTTTGGGATATTTTGGGGTTCGCGTGGACATTTTTATACAATAACTGAGTTTTCTATGCATTCATGTGCATAATTCAAATTTGAACTACATGCACATGCTCCAGTGCATATTAATGAGTTGAAAAATCAAATGTGTGTCCTTGGTTGCAACCTTAGGTCCCATGCAAGAAATGGGAATGAATGGCAAGCACGTTTGCACTGTCACTCGGCCGCTAACATTGAGATACATGGTTTTAAAATTCTAGTAAATCGAAAACTCTTCTGAAATTCATGAAACTTGACATGTTATCATGGAACAGCAGCAACATGCAGTGGTAAAAATATTGTCCCATTTGGGGCAGGTTGGGGTATAAGATTCTCACAAACCAGAGCTTCTCACAACAAGCCTCATGGTTACGGTAGGGAATGTTTCACCTTTCTGGACGAAATGATATCCGTTACCTCTTCTTGATTTCAACTTTTCCTCTAGTGTCAACATAGAACAACAGGAGTGTTGTGTTAAATTTTGGAAATTTTCGAGGTTCGTTTGGACATTTTTATGCATTAATTGACCTTTCAATGCATTTATGTGCATAACTCAAATTTGAACTACATGCACATCCTCTAATGCATATAAATTGGTTGAAAATTCAAATATGCCTCCTTGGTTGCATGCTTAGGTCCCATGCAAGAAATGGGAATGAATGTCAAACACCCTGCCACCGTCACTCGGCCACAAACATTGAGATACCTGATTTTTAAATTCTAGTAAATCCAAAACTAGTCAGTAATTCGTGAAACATGGCATGCTATCATGGAGCAGAATCAACATGCCATCGTAAAAATTTTGTCCCATCTGGGGCAGGTTTGGGTATAAGCTTCTCACAAACCAAAGCTTCTCACAACAAGCCTGATGGTTTTGGAAGGGAACATTTCACCTTTCTGGATGAAACGATAGACGTTGCCTCTTCTTGATTTCAATTTTTTCTCTAGTGTCAACATAGAACAACATGAGTGTTGTGTTAAATTTTGGAATTTTTCGGGGTTCGTTACACATTCTTATGCATTAATTGAGTTTTCAATGCATTTATGTGCATAATTCAAATTTGAACTACATGCACATTCTCTAATGCATATAAATTGGTTGAAAATTCAAATATGTCTCCTTGGTTGCATTCTTACGTCCCTTGCAAGAAATAGGAATGAATGTCAAACACCCTGCCATCGTCACTTGGCCGCAAACATTGAGATACCTAGTTTTTAAATTCTAGTAAATCCAAAACTCTTCTGAAATTCATGAAACCTGGAATGCTATCATGGAATGGCACCCAACATGTCGTGGTAAATTTTTTGTCCCATTTGGGGCAGGTTTGGGTATAAGCTTCTCACAAACCAGAGCTTGTCACAACAAGCCTGATGGTTTCGGTAGGGAACATTTCACCTTTCTGGACGAAATGATAGTTATTGCCTCTTCTTGATTTCAATTTTTCTCTAGTGTCAACATAGAACAACACATGAGTGTTGTTTTCAATTTTGGAATTTTTCGGGGTTCGTTAGCACATTATTTCTTATGCATTAATTGAGCTTTCAATGCATTTATGTGCATAATTCAAATTTGAACTACATGCACATGCTCTAATGCATATAAATTGGTTGAAAATTCAAATATGTGTCCTTGGTTGCATGCTTAAGTCCCATGCAAGAAATGGGAATGAATGTCAAACACCCTGCCATCGTCACTCGGCCGCAAACATTGACATACCTAGTTTTTAAATTCTAGTAAATACAAAACTCATCTGAAATTCATGAAACCTGTCATGCTATCATGGAATGGCACCCGACATGCCATGGTAAATTTTTTGTCCCATTTGGGGCAGGTTTGGGTATAAGCTTCTCACAAACCAGAGCTTCTCACAACAAGCTTGATGGTTTCGGTAGGGAACGTGCCACCTTTGGGGATGAAACGATACCCATTGCCTGTTATTGCTTTCAAAAAATTTCTAGTGTCAACATAGAACAACAGGAGTGTTGTCTTAAATTATGGAATTTTTCGGGGTTTGTTTGGAAATTTTTATATATTAACTGGGTTTTCTAGGCATTTTATGTGCATAATTCAAATTTGAACTACATGCACATGCTCCAGTGCATATAAATTGGTTGAAAAATCAAATATGCATCCTTGGGTGAATGCTTAGGTCCCATGCAAGAAATAGGAATGAATTTCAAACACAAGGGCGCTATTGACTGCCAGCAAAACATTGAGATACTTTGTTTTTATATTCTAGTAAACCCAAAACTCGTCTGAAATTCATGAAACTTGGCATGCTATCATGGAATGGCACCCGGCATGTGGTGGTAATTTTCGTGTCCATTTTGAGAGAAGGCGCACTCGAATAACAGTCAACAAAGGAATTTTGAAACAACTAGCTGCCACTCTAACATCACAAATGTTTTAGATAGAACACCCGTATGTACACTGACAGCTTCCCCAGTAAGCCAAGGGAAAATGTGCCGAGCGGGATTTGTGCAGCTCTTTATCGCAAACGTTTTAGATAGAACACCTGTATGCAAAGTGAGAGCTATGGTCTTCCGCGGTAAGGCAATGGAAAATTCGCTACGCAGGATTTGTGCATCTCTTCAACGCAAACGGTTCAGATTGAATAAGGTATGCAAAGCGAGACTTCGGTGCTAAGCCAAGAGAAAATCTGGCAAGCGGGATTTCTACCTCCCTTCAATGCAAACGTTTTTTTCGGATGACCCGTGTGCAATCATGTACAGGCAATTTGGTAAGATTTGCATCTGTCATATTGGGTATATTGCCATTTGTCAAACTGGAAAGATTGACATTTGTTGATCTAGTAACATTGCCATTTGTCAATCCTTGTAACACTACGATTTGTCAAAATATGCAGCTAAAAATCACTAGCACTATCTAATTTTTACAACTAAAATTCAGTAATTAAGCATAGATTTCATTCATAGATTAAGCAGTCGTGCTTAATTTATACAAACAGTTCAACTTTACAGCTGAACCGACCAAACTTTTCCTCAGTTGTTGCCAACCACGTACTGAAATAGCTAGTTCAACTATATATACTAGCTAATTTTAAGTATGGTGTACAGTTCCATCACATCTATAGTCAGATGGACTGAACAAAATAGCCCCTAAATACTACTACTACTACGGAGGGGCTTTGTACTACTTCTGGTAGCCTCTCCTCTGCCGAGCGTGCTCAGTAAGAGGAAGAGGAGGAGGAGCCTACCGACGAGCTGGACAACTGCAATACGATGCTTGTCGCTGCTGCACCTTCAGTGATGCTCACCTCGAATGCCCTCTGCCGCTCTAGATGACCCCTCTCGAAGCGGTCGGACTGCCCATAGATCTCCTGATTCCTCGCCTCTGTGTCAGTGTGTGCCGCGGCCACAGCGGCGGTAAGGCTCTTTGCATGCTCGACGAGGCGCTCCTCCTCCTCCTACAGGAACTCGATGTAGCGCGCAAGGTTGCTGCCGCACGTGCGGGCATCCACCTCCACCTCCCTCCTACAGGCGGCGTTGGCGGAGCGGGTGATGATCCCGGTGGTTGACGGTGGGCTGGCGGCCACAGCGGAAGATGATGGGGTGGCGGCCACGACCACCACCTCATGCCTTTGGGCCATGGTGGTGGAGCGGGTGATGGCCACGACCACCACGACTCCTTCACCCACTACTGCAGGATGTTGCTAACGCGACACTACGATCACAGACCCTTCCATGAAACTGTGTGCGATGCAATAATCGCAAACGATGGTGTAAAAAACCGTCAAAAAAGGTGTAAAACGTTTGCGATGGTGGACACATCAAACACGGTTCAGATTTTACTTGTGTGTGTGATGCTGGGCATATGGTTGATCCAGCAGAACTGTTTGCGATGAGGAAGAACAACAGAAACAGGCAGCCATATCAATGTGTGTGTGATATATGGCATACAATTCGCTCCGATGAACTGTGTGCTATTAGTGAATGCAACAGAAATGGTCAGCCTGATCAAGGTGTGTGTGACATACAGCATACAGTTCACCCGGACAAACTGTTTTCGATTACGTAAGAGAACAAAAATGATTCATCTTAAAAAGATGTGTGTGATATGCGGCATTTGGGATCAGCCAAAAGAACACAAATGATCCGTGTAAACCAGATGTGTGTGATACGCAGCAAACAGCCACTCGGATGAACTGTTTGCAAGGAGAAATTATAACACAGACGGTTACTATAGTAAGTTCGTGTGTGATTTTGTTCGTACAAAAAACTTTGAAAAATGCAAACTAGTTGCTTGCGGTGGCTAGGAGTATCGCACACGATGCGTCTGCGAGTACTCATGTGCGATCATTAGTAAGTTACACATACGTTTCCTTATGTTAACATGTGTGTGAATTTGCAATATGGATAGTTAATATGCAAATGCCTTCTGGAAATCGGGCACACGCTTAAACTCAAAGAACTGTGTACGATACTAATACTTTCCATGAAAATTTTAAGAACTTGGCTAACAGAATTTGAGTAACATATATATATTGGTTACACTATTTGACAAAAGGAGGATCTTCGTAACACGGTTTTGACAATCATATGGTCCATATCTAGATACTTAACATAGTAACAACTATCACATTTAAGAGGCTAACGGCCAACAACCATATGGTCCATATCTACATACTTAACATAGTAACAGCTAGCACATTCTAAGAGGCTGAGGGCCAACAACCACAACTATCCGCTAGAAGTAGCTTGATCACGGTGACTTGGCATCTTGTCAATGAAAAGGAAGAGCCCTCCTGTGCCTTGATAGAGCATGAGTAGAACAGTGTCTCCAATTTTCCAATATGGATGCATTGCCACGACAAGCGATAACTTGTTAATTTGAATGGTTCCATTTCTGCGGGAAATGCAGTACCTTGCAATCACTTTGGCATTATTAGTAGGCACAAGTGTAATTCGACCACGCCGGGAAATCGAACCAGGAACTGCTACAGCAGGCAATTTCTGTTGAAATGTAGAATAAAAACCAATTGTAACATATCGTTGAAGATATATATAGTTTATTAACATCAACATTAAAATAAGACTTTTTACCAGCATTTTGTGCACACAATTGGTCTTGCTCAATGTGTGCACCATAGGTATAATCAATCCCATCCAAAATCCAGTGTTCATACGCTGTGCTATATGTCAGATTATCAACAAAGTTTATGACATGCTTCAAGTCCTTCCAGTGAAATTTGGTATGCTTAGTAACATACAGATCATTCACTATGCATCCAACATATCCTGCTTAAAAGGTGGAAAGGTATTATTTATTTCGAACATGGCAGAAGAATATATAGTGCGCATAATTTGGTAAATAGAATTTGTTATTGCCTAGGAATGGAGTTAGAAAATGAAATCACAATTGGTTTCTTAAATAGTGATTAATTAGTCAGAACAAATACCCTGATTTTGCTAAGTAATATGACAGCATGGAGAAAGTTGAAAGGAAACTAACCTCGATCAGACTTTGATCGGCTGATGATGTTGGGGAAGTAAACATCCATGTTAGTTAGACCAGGTTATGATGGACACACTAGAATTTTATTGCCAGCTTTCAGTTCATAACACTTAGACATTTTTCTCCAAAGGTCCTCATTAAAATAGGAGTGACCATCTTTATCAAGTTTTACGCTAACCATCATTGTATGTCCATGATGTGTTGTCAATATGACATCCTAGGAGTCATCAACAAAGTAAAGCCCAAGATTTCTTTCTACTCCTGTTCTTGCAAAGCAAGGGATGTACTGCATGGAATGAAAATTAAGATCGTAATTTAGATATATTGAAATAACAAAGTAAGATGCAAATGTGGGAGTAACTGATAGAACAGATCAATATATAGTTGAAAGCAAAGTACAAAGATATATAATTAAAAATAGATAATGTAACAAAGATTTGATGCAAATATATAGATAATGTAGCAACAGACGGTATATGTTCACATACTTAGGCCATGCCGACCATGGTAGGTTGAGATTGAACATACCGAGCGCTCCCTGAAGTCATCCGGAATGGTGAGATAGAACTTTATTTCCGACTGGCCGCGACCACACTTGCTCGATTTGTGCTTGCACTGTGGACACATGAATGAACACCCACGAATCAGCTAGAACAAAAATGATTCCACGGCGATTTCCGCCGGTTTATTAACAGCGACGGACGGACTGCGATAAGAGATGAGTGAATATTTTGCTAAGTTAATTACCTTCTCCATGAGAAAAATCCCCGGGCCGATCCCGCAGAAAACTCTAGTTGACCAGAGTCTAGAATGTCAGTGCAGATAGGCAGCGGAAAGCGGTAGGGGCGAAATCCCGTGCCGTTTGGAGCGCGACCTCCGCCCACCGACAACAGCGCCATCGAGCTTAGGGTGGCCGCCGCGATAGAAGTTGATGAGGTGCAGAGTTGCGGAGGAGTCTGCGGCAAATGGGTGGGGACGAAGGGGGCGAGGGTTTTGTTTTTCCTTTTGCATGTGTGAGTGAACACACACGGTTCGCAGAGGCGATAGAGATGAATCGTGTGTGATAGTAGATCATCGAGATTGAATGGGAATCCAAATTTCCTTTGTCCTTTCTCCATGAGTTTTTTTTCTATGATGAACATAAACCCTGCTAATCACCGTGTTCAAATTTGGCACTTTTCTGGGTTCATTTACCATATTTAGGGGATTATGTGCATTTTCTAGGCATTAGTGCACATAATTCAAATTCAAACAATTGGAAAAGGTGCACGAGAATGGTCTGGAAAATCATGGTCGTGCTATTTAGTAATTTCCCATGGCTTTTACAAGGAATGGGCAGATATTTTGAGGAAATGTGTGGCCTCACCATGCCCTGGTAAAATACTGAGAATGTTTGTCTTATGTCGTCATGCACGCCATTCGAAAATCGAACCATCACCTAGGAAATTTCATGGTTTTGAGGGGAATCGGCAAGTTAAAGGGGTCGGGAATCCAAATTTCCTTCTTAGATTGTCATTCAGTTTTTTCTACAATCAACATACCCCCTCGAATGCAACGTGCTCAAATTTGGCATTTTTTCGGGCTCATTTACCATATTAGGGGATTATGTTCATTTTCTAGGCATTAATCCACATAATTCAAATTCAAACAATCGATGCATGAAAAGGTGCACACGAACTATCTGAAAAAACCATACTCGTGGTATTTAGTAAAATTTCAATCCTTTTACAGGGAACGGACAAAGATTTCAAGGGAATGCGTGGCAATAGTCAACCAAAACGCGTCATTTACTGGGTTAGCAACTATAGAAAAAAGAAATATGTGCTTAAAACATGACGCCTGGCATGGTGCCATCATGGTATGGCCTCACCGTGCCCTGGTTAAAAGTTGAGAAGGTTTGATTAATGTTGTCATGCACACCTTTCACAAATCGAACCATCATCAAGGAAGTTCCATGCTTTCAGAGGGAAATCACCAAGATTGAAGGGGAATCCAAATTTCCATCCTAGTTTGTCATTCAGTTTTTTCCAACGATCAACATACTGCCTCAGATGCAACGTGTTCAAAGTTGGCATTTTTTCGGGCTCATTTACCATATTTAGGGGATTATTTGCATTTTCGAGGCATTAATGCACATAATTCAAATTCAAGCAATTGGTGCATGAAAAGGTGCATAAGAACGGTCTGGAAAACCATCCGCGTGCTATTTAGACATTCTCATTCCTTTTACAAGGAATGGGCAGATATTTTAAGGAAATGTGTGGCAACAGTCAACTATAAACGCGTTGTTTACTGGGTTAACAACTATACAAAAATGAAATACATGCTTGGAAAACATGATGTCTGGCGTGGTGCCATGGTATGGCCTCACCGTGCCCTGGTAAAAATTTGAGAATGTTTTCCTTATGTCATCATGCACGCCTTTCATAAATCGAACCATCACCGAGGAAGTTCCATGGTTTTGAGGAGGAAATCACCAAGATTGAAGGGGGATCCAAATTTCCTTTGTCCTTTGTCCATGAGTTTTTTTCTACGATGAACATACACCCTGCAAATCACCATGTTCAAATTTAGCACTTTTCCGGGTTCATCTGCCATATTTAGGGGATTATTTGCATTCTCTAGGCATTAATGCACATAATTCAAATTCGAACAATCGGTGCATGAAAAGGTGCACAAGAACAGTCTGGAAAACCATCATCGTGCCATTTAGTAAATTATCATGCCTTTTACAATGAATGGACAGATATTTCAAGGAAATGTGTGGCAATAGTCAACCATAAACGTGTCGTTTACTAGGTTAACAACTATACAAAAATGAAATAAATACTTGAAAAACATGACGCCTGGCGTGGTGCCATGGTATGGCCTCACTGTGCCTGGGTAAAAATTTGAGAATGTTTTCCTTATGTTGTCATGCATGACTTTCATAAATCGAACCATCACCGAGGAAGTTTCATGGTTTCGAGAGGGAAATCACAAAGATTGAAGGGGGGTCCAATTTTCATTTGTCCTTTGTCCATGAGTTTTTTCTATGATGAACATACACCCTGCAAATCACCACGTTCAAATTTGACACTTTTCTGGGTTCATTTACCATATTTAGAGGATTATGTGCATTTTCTAGGCATTAATGCACATAATTCAAGTTCAAACAATCGGTGCATGAAAGGGTGCACAAGAACAGTCTAGAAAATGATGCTCGTGCCATTTAGTAAATTCTCATGCCTTATACAAGGAATGGATAGATATTTTGATGAAATGTGTGGCAATAGTCAACCACAAACGTTTGTTTATTGGGTTTTCAACTATAGAAAAAATGAAATAAATGATTGAAAAACATGACGCCTGGCATGGTGCCATGGTATGACCTCACCATGCCCTGGTGAAAATTTGGGAAGGTTTGGCTTATGTCATCATGCACGCCCTTCATAAATCGAACCATCGTCGGGGAAGTTCCATGCTTTCGAGAGGGAAATTACCAAAATTGAAGGGGAATCCAAATTTTCTTTGTTCTTTGCCCTAGAGTTTTTTTCTATGAAGAACATACACCATGCAAACCACCGTGTTCAAATTTGGCATTTTTCCGGGCTCATTTACCATATTTAAGGGATCATGTGCATTTTCAAGGCATTTGGCGCATATAAATCCAATCCAGCTACAGCTGCACGGATGTGATGTGAGGGACGTGGATTGTCGTTCGATCGCGGTGCATCCTATGATGCACACGCTCGATCCGCGTGGCTGGGGTTCCGGCCAATCATAACGCAACACACAATAGCCTCAGCACACACTGTTTCCAGAAGCGACTGAGATGAACCGTGTGCGATAATGAATGAGCAAAATTGTAAGGGAAGCCAAATTTCCTTTGTCGTTTGTCGTTGAGCTCTTAAAACAACCGCACTGTATAGCTGCCCGGCCCCTCCGTCCCATAACTCTCTCCAAGCGTCGTTCATGGCACCGCGGCGCATAGTAACTGATAAGGAAGCGATGGCATCCCGTTGCGCCGCGTTCCTCACCGCCCGTGATCGCCCACATGGTAAGGAAGCAATGGCATCTCGCCGCGCCGAGTTCATCACCGCCGGCGGCCACACAGTTATGTGGGCGGACTTTGAGGCTGCCATGGCCGAATGGGCGGTGGATCTAGAGGCGGCCAAAGCTGCACAGGACGATCGGAAAAGGCAGAAAGCAGTCAAGAAAAGAGAGTCCCGCCGCCGCAAGAAATAAGAGGCCGCACGCCGTGGTGAGGAGAGCTTGGCGGAGATCGAAGCATGGTTGGTTGTCGCCTACAAGGCCGGGAAGGAGAACGCCGGCGTCTAGCCAGCATGCCCTGATGGCAGCATGTGAGAAGTAGTTTAAGTTTGTAGTATTACTGTATTAGAGCAAATTACCAGTAGTACTTTAAGTTTCTAGTATTAACGTACAATGTCGGTAAGAGCATCCTTTGAGGGATTTGAGCATTGATTAGCATGTGTGATCGTGTGCGCTTTTTTGCGTTAATCATTAGAAGATCACAAAACACATGGTTTCTATGTCGTACCCATGTGCGTTTTTTGTGTTAATGATCCATAAGTCTGTTACCTATGCGATGGTTCCTAATAAACCAGGCGTATCATCGAACGAAAAAAATCGACTACACGTGTACATTTTTTTGGAGATGGGAACTACCAATTTTCTGTTTTCTCGCAAACGAGTATTTTACGCGCTTCGTCTCTGTTGTGTGTTTTCCCCGCCCAAGTTTCAAGTTTCGCAGTGAAATTTTAATTAGGCGCGCGATTTCAGAA